>NC_134545.1:64220774-64523804 GCF_050624435.1 Tenrec ecaudatus
TTTTTAAAACTTCTTTGCCCTTTTAAATGTGATTGGTTTTTTTTAACTATTTTCATTCCAAAAATAACACAATTATCATATAAATGTTTAACACCTATAAAAAGAAAAAATAGCAACCACTCATAATTCTACCATGGAGTGATAATCACTCAACATGCTTATTATTCATTTTGGTGAGATTGCCTAGAATTTTTGCATCATTAAGCGTATGTCTTTCAATGAATATTGCCACATCATTGTCTTTATGAGCCTCTGCTTGTGTCCATATGCTATCATATACTAGGGAGTAGGGGAACTCCCTTGGGAAACTATTCTCTTTAGACTTGTTTGGTGATGACAAGCCATCAGGTCTGATTGTGATTTTTGGAAAAGTTATTTAAAGACAAATCATTCTGATTGTTCTTCTAAAGACCAAGCTGGGTACCACTACTTCATTTTTATTTAATTTTAAGAGTATGACTCTAAAATTTCAAGGCTATTTCTCATCTTTCTCTGAAGTTTCCAAAATTTTTGATGCTGTAAGTTTCCAGAAGAGGAACAAATTTCATTATTTTAGAGCAATATTTCCCAACATGTTCTAAGGCAATGCAGATGCTGGAAATGCCTCCTGGAAAAAGAGTTCTGTGGTCGAGGGTTTGAGGAAAGTTATACAACCTATCTACTTCCCTAATGACTCACAGTGCACATTCAATACAGTACAGACTCTGAGGTGTCTCTGAAAAGAAATGTCTTTTAAAAACATAAATAGAAAGCCTTTAATTGTCATCAATTGTATTTTCTAAACTAATACTTCTTTCAGGGAATGTCACATCAGTTTTACTATCAATCAGTCATCGTAGATCGTGTTGTACCCCTGGTGGCATTATGGGATATGTGTTGGACTGACAACTGCAAGGTCAACCGTTCACAATCACCAGCTCTCCAGAGGAGAAAGAAGAGGCTTTCTACTCCCATAAAAAGTTACAGTCAATCATTTCTAGAGGTCTAAATATAGTCATGTACATAGGTTAATATATTTATATATAATGATACGGAAATAGATCTATGTATATATATTTTTATGTTAAGTATTAAGGTAGCAGACAGACACTAGGCCTGTACTCCAAGTACTCCCTCAATGCAAGAACACTTTGTTCTAATAGCCCAGCATTCTGTGATGCTCACCTTCCCAACACGATTGCTGAAGACAAAATGGATGTATGAGCAAACGTGGTGAAGAAAGGTGATGGTGCCCATCTATCAAAAGATATAGTGTCTGACAATGGATGGATTGTGATAAAAGTTGTACAAGCCCCCAATAAAATGATTTAAAAATATATAAATATAGCATCTGGGGTCTTAAAGTCTTGAAGATAAACAAGCAGCCATCCAGCTGAGAAACAACTAAGCCCACAAAGAATAAGCACACCAGTCTGTGTGATCATGAGGTATCAATGGGGTTAGGTATCAGGCATCAAAGACCCAAAACAAAAAATCACATCTGAAGACAATTGGACATTCCCTTACAGAAGGGTCACAAGGAAGAGAGGAACCAGTCAGGGTACAGTATAGCACCAAGGAAACATACAACTTTCCTCTAATTATTTAATGCTCCTCCCACCCCCATTATCATGATCTCAACTCTACCTTACAAATCTGGCTAAACCAGAATATGTACACTGGTACAGATAAGAGCTCCAAACACGGAATCCAGGACAGATAAACCCTGCAGGACCAATAATGAGTAGCAAAACCAGGAGGGGAAGGGGAAGGTTTGGGGGGGGGGGAACCAATCACAATTATCTACTTATAACCCCTTCCCAGTGGGATGGACAACAGAAAAAATGGATGAAAGGAGATATCAGTCAGCATTAGACATGGGGAAAAAGATTATAAATTATCAAGATCCATAAGGGAGGGGGAGAAAATGAACTGATACCCAAGTATCAGGCCCAAGTAGAAAGAAGTGTTTTGAAAATGATGATGGCAACAAATGTACAAATGTGCTTGACACATGGATGGATAGATTGTGATAAGAGCTGTATGAGCCCCCAATAAAGTGATGGAAAACTATGGCGGGGGGGGGGGGCTGGTTAGAAACTAAAAAAAAAAAGTTGTAGTCTTGGAAATCTACAGGGCAGTTCCACCCTGTCTTTTCGGGTCACTAGGCATCAGAATTGGCTTGATAGCAGCGAGTCAGTACAGCTTAGTATAGAAGCAGGAAGACTGGATCTACTTCTAGGGAGTCATTGCTTAACTACCCTGATCTTAAGGCTCCTTTTCTGTAAACTAGAGATTACAATCTTACCTGTACTGCAGGACTGCTCTAAAGGTAAGCCATACAAAGAACTCAGGCAGTGACTGGCGCATCGCAAGTGTGCAAATAAATTGGAGCTCTTATTAGTTGGGATAGATGAAAGGCTGAGGAGAGAATGAGGATGAACGAATGTCGTAGATGTAATAAGGGCACAGGAGTGCTAAGGGCAGTGATCTCTATTATGATGAAATGTTTTTACTGTGTCTTCTGGCACCGATATCTTACTGTTTGTAACTAGAACCTGTGCCTGAAGACAAGGCATTTTGGGAACTAATGTGCCTTGAACTCAGACTCGTAGTTTTGTTAATTAAAGTCACCTACTTGTGGCATTAGAGTAACACCAAGAGATTAAGACATCTCGCCAAAAAATTGAAATATTCATTTGACCTATGATCCCATCAGTCATAAATAGGCACTGTTAGCATCTTCGTAGAAGTCCTGGGGTTTAGTGGATTGCTCGTTGAACTGTTAATGGAAAGGTCAGCGGCTCAAGTGCAGCAGTGAGTCCTCAGGAGGAGCTGAAGCTTCCTGCTCCCATAAAGATCCACTGTCTCAGAAACCCAGAAAGGCAGTTCTTCTGTATCCTTTAGGATCACTATGACTTGGAATCAACTAGAACTCAGTGAATGAGCATTCTAGCATATTCTTTATATGCTATGCTTCATAGACCTCTTCTCCTCCTTCTCACTGCCATTGAGTCAAAGGTGACTCATAGGGACCCTCTGTGGGTTTCCGAGACTGTAACTGTTTATGGTAATCCAAAGTCCAGCCCTTCTCCCAAGGAAGGTTCTGAACTGTGTTAACCATACAGATCGCAGCACAACGCATAGCTGCTTCACTACCAGGGCTTCATACTTAACATACAGTATAGAATATTGTAGGTTTATACTAGTCAATGTTGCATAGTTCTTTGTGATACAGTGCCTTGGAAGAAGTACAACCAGAATGATCCTTAGAAGAGAGGATGGCAACATTTGTCCCCTGTACTTTGGGGACGCTATTAGAAGAGATCAGTTCCTGGAGAAGGACATCATGGTTGGTAAATTAGTAGGGCAGTGAAAAAGAGAAAGACCTTTGACAAGGTGATTGACAATGTGGCTGCAACAGTGGGCTCAAACATACTAATGGTGAGGCTAGCACAAGACTGGGCAGTGTCTAGTTCTGTTGTACATAGGGTCACTATGAATCGGAACTAACTCAATGGTACAAAAACAACAATATACTAGCATATTCTATAATAATTTCATTCGTTCACAGTTTATCATCTATGTGTTTCACACTGTCCTAGACTTGGACAACAGTGATTAATAGAGTCGCAGGTCAAATCCAGTAGTGCTTTCCTGATGCTTACACAGTTTGACTTTTTCTTCTTTTGGTTTGACATTTTTTGTATGTAAATATGGACTTTTAAGTGAAGAACAAGTGGGGGTGGGGTACAGAATGGACAAATGAAATACTCTGTAAGCAATTATTTATATTATTCATGTGTCCATTCTTTGCCCAGTAAGGAACTACTTCCAAAGTGAGTAATCAGATGTCATTAACCTTGACATTATTCAAATTACCTAGATCAACTACTTCTAGAATTCATTTAACAAAATTCTGTCCATTGAAAAGCTGAAATAGTCAATGGGTACATTGAAAAGGCAACAGTCAATTGGGATCATGGAGACCACTCATCTTTGAAGAGGCTCCAATGTGCTGGTAAACCAGATAGGACATGGTTGGGCGGAGGCCTGATTTCTCTTGGCCAATGTCAATGCTATAAGTATTCCCATGTGGCTCATTTCCAGCTTCCAATATGATATTATTTGACAGAGTTCAGAACAGATACTTATCACAGTTCTTATGAACTGCTACAAACCACCTTGGATACCACAAATTTCAGGAAGAAATCGAGAGAGAGAGAGAATGAACTCTATCAAAAGTGCAATTTCCTTTTTTTTTTAACATTTTATTAGGGGCTCATACAACTCTTGTCACAATCCATACATATACATACATCAATTGTATAAAGCACATCTGTACATTCTTTGCCCTAATCACTTTCAAAGCATTTGCTCTCCACTTAAGCCCTTTGCATCAGGTCCTCTTTTTTCCCCACCCTCCCCGTTCCCCCTTCCCTCATGAGCCCTTGATAATTTATAAATTATTATTTTGTCATATCTTGCCCTATCCAGAGTCTCTCTTCACCCCCTTTTCTCTTGTCTGTCCCCTAGGGAGAAGGTCACATGTAGATCCTTGTAATCAGTTCCCTCTTTCCAACCCACTCACCCTCTACCCTCCCAGTATCACCCCCTCACACCCCTGGTCCTAAAGGTATCATCCACCCTGAATTCCCTGTGCCTCCAGCTCCTATCTGCACCAGTGTACAACCTCTGGTCTATGCAGACTTGCAAGGTAGAATTCAGATAATGGTAGTTGGTGGGGGGGGGGAGGAAGCATCCAGGATCTGGGGGAAAGATGTATTCTTCACCGTACCCTGACTGACTCATCTCCTTCCCTAGACCCCTCTGCGGAGGATCTCCAGTGGACGACGAAAGGGCTTTGGGTCTCCACTCTGCACTTCCCACTTCATTCACTATGGTCAGATTTTTTTTTTCTGATGATGCCCAAAAGGGCAATTTCTTATAGTATTTCAAATGCCAAACAATGAGTAGCTTTGTGTCAGACATGTGGTTCAAAGCACCTTTCTCAGCCACATACAAGTTTTCTAAACTTAAACATTTGAATAAGCAATTATATTTCTGCCTCATAGGTTGTTGTGAGAATTAAAATATTTTTAAGTATATGTATTTACAACTTTTTTGAATAAATACTTAGGAATCCAACTGCTGAGCCATGTATTGCTGTTGCTCAGTGCCGCTGAGCCAGTTCGGACTCATAGCAACCTGTATACAACGGAACAAAAAGCATGCCTGATCCTGCACTGTCTTCACAACTGGTGAATTTGAGCCAGTTGTTGCATCCCCTGCTATCAGTCCATCTCCTTGAGGGGTGTCCTCTTAATGTCCTGTACAAAGAGACTGATTTCTCCTGGTAACGTATCCATTCTCACTGCTAAGGAAATTTCTGACTGTTCTTCCAAGACAGATTTATTTGTTCTTCTGACAATCCACAGTACTTTCCGTATTCTTGGCCAACAGCATAAATCAAATGCATCAATTCTTCTCTGGTCTTCCGTATTCATTGTCCACCTTCCACATGCATATGGGACAATGAAAACACCAGGGTTTGGGTCAGGAGCAGCTAGCCCTCAATGTGACATCTTTGCTATTCAAAACTTTACAGAGATTTTGTACAGTAGATGTTCCATTTGCCATAATTACAGTAAGTCATTTAATTTCTTGACTGCTGCTTCCATGGGCATGGATTGTGAGCCAAGCAAAATAAAATCCTTGAAAACTTCGCTATTTCCTGTTTTTTTGTGGTGCTACGTATTAGTCCAGCTGTGGAGGATTTTTTCCTTTTCATTGAGTTGCAACCCACACGAAAGCTTTCAGGCTTTGATTTTCACCAGCAAGAGTGCTTCAAATCCTCTTCCCTTTTGGCAAATAAAATTGTGTTATTTGTGTTAAGGTGTTAATAAGCCTTCCTCTAATTCTCATGCCACGCTCTTTTTCATACAGCCCGGGTTCTCTGAATATTTGCAAATCAGTATACAGATTGGATAAGTATTGTGAAAGGATGCAACCCTGATGTGAAATCACCTTTTGTGATTTCAAACCATGCAGTATTACCTGGTTCTGTTCAAATCCTGAATGAGCACAATTAAATGTTCTGAAATTCCCACTCTTTTCAATATTATCCATAGTTTAATATTGTTCAATATTAGTTTCAATATTATCCACACAGTCCAGTGTCTTTGCATTGTCAATAAAACACAGGTTTTTTTCTGGAATTCTTTGCTTTCGGCCAAGATCAATCTGATATCAACAATGGTGTTCTTCATTCCACGTCCTCTTCTGAAGCCAGCTTGAATTTCTGGCAGTTCCTTGACAGTACACTGGTGCATGTCTTTTGGAATTATCTTCAGCAAAATTTATTTTCCTGTGATATTAGTGATACTGTTCCATAATTGTTGCTTTTGTTAGCCCCCTTGGGTGGGGTATTACTATGGATCTCCTCCTGTTGGTTGGTCAGGTGACTTGGTACAGTTGAGAGAGTGCTTTCAGTACTTCATTGCCTTGTTGAAGCATTTGAGTTAGCATTCTGTCCATTCCTGGAACCTTAATTTTCATTAATTTCTTTTGTGCACCTAGAACTTCTTCCTTCAGTACCATTGGTCTTTGATCATATCGTACTTCTTGAAATGGTTTAACATCAACCAACTCTTTTGGGTAGAATGAATGTGTATTATTTCCACCTTCTTTTGATTTTTCCTGACGTATTCAATATTTTGCCCCTTGAATCCTTCCAGATTATAATTCAAGGATTGAATTTTTGGGCGAAAATTTCAGCATGCATTATGGTGTGTTCTTCGTTTTCACTTTCTAGCTACAGGTCTTTACACATTTTATTATAATGCTGCACTTTTTTCTTCATAAGCTGCGCTTTGAAATTCTCAGTTCAGCTCATTGACTTCATCTTCTCTTCCATTTGCTTTAGCTAATCTATGTACAAGAGCAATTTTAAGAGTCTCTTCTGACACCCACTGTGGTTTTGTTTTCTTTCCTGTCTTTTTAATGACCTTTGGCTTTCTTCTTGTCTTATCTTCTTGATGTCATCCCGCAGCACACCAGGTCTTCAGTCATTAGTGGTCAATATATCAAATCTGTTCTTAAGATGGCCTCTAAATTCAGATGGGCTATATTCAAGGTTGTATATTGGCTTTCATGGGCTTGTGTTTATTTTCTTCAGCTTCAAACTGACCTTGCATATCAATAGTTGATGGACAGTTTTACAGTCAGCCCTTGGCCTTGTTTTTGACTGATGATTATGAGCTTTCCCATTGTCTCTTCCAACAGATCTCATCAATTTGATTATTGTGTATCCCATCAGATGACATTTATGTATCTAATCAGCATATATGTAGTTGAAAAAAGAGGGGGGAGTGTGTTTGGCTGAGTTCTCTAGAGTAGAAAAACCAGTGATTCTTCTCTATGCATATGTAGAAAAAATTAGATCAAGAAAATGGTCACACTGTTTAGAAGCAGTCAAGTCCATCTCTCGCAAGTATCAATTCTGTTGTTCAGATATTAAACTGGATATTTCTCCTGACTCACAGAGCTGCAACACTGATGAGCACAAGATTGTCGGGGGAGCAACAGGCTGGTAACTGCAAAGGCAAATGAATCCAGGGTTGGTAGGTCAGCTATCAGGCCACTGAAGAGTCCCAAGGTACACAGGCAAGATGGCAAGCCATTGGCTTCAGTCCAAAAACCGGAAGTGAATGAGTCCATTGCAGGATGTAGATGCAGCAAGGAGCAAGCAAGCTTTGCAGTATCTATTCCTATGAGAGTATTCCTTTCAATTGCATCAGAGATGTGACCTTAGTGAGGGGATTACACTCTATCCTTTCTTAAAAGAGTCTTACAGCAGATCCCCTTATGGAATTGATTACATTGTGTTAGTTCACATCACGGGGTATTACTGGGCCTTAATTTCCAAAGCACTGAGAATCCTGACTCAGCTCCAAAGCTAACGATCACAAATTGCAAGGCTCTTCAAGAAACTACTCCAAATGTGCTTATAACATTTTGCATCTCCCAATGTGCCTATAACATTTTGCATGCACACCTGCAATAAACGAGGGTTCCTGCGGTTCCACATCTGCATGGGAAATTTACATTAACTTGTCATTCCTTTGTGCATTTTTCACAAAATGTTTGAAACTCCCATGAATGCATGCAAAAGTTGAGTAATGAATACAAGACTGAAGAACCGATGCCGTCACACTGTGGTGTTTGCCAAAAAAGAAACACATCAGTCTTGTAACAAATACAGAAAGAATGCTCCTCAAAAGGGAGAAGGCTGAAATTTTTATTCATTTCCTTTGGCCACATCATCAGGAAACATCAATTGCTATAAAATGGACATCGTGTTTAATAAGTTAGCAGGCCAACAGAAATTAAGGAAATTCCAAGGAAATGTACTGACACAGTAGTTGTAACAATGGACTCACACATCCCAATGAACGTAAAACTAATGCAAGATCAGGAACAGCATTTCATTCTATTATATATAAAGTCTCCATGAGTCAGAACTGACTCTACAGTCACTAACAGCAACACGTGACAACAACAGATGATGCAGGACATCTTTTCATGTCTATTGGCCATCTATCTGTCTTCTTTGAGAGGGTGTTGGCTCAGATATGTAACCCTTTGTTAAAAACGGAGCTGTTTTCTTATCGTTGAATTCTAAAGGTCCTTTATCTGTTGTGTGTTTTGAAAATGTTTCCTCCCACTCTGTGGCTTCACTTTTCATTGTCTTAATTGTTATGATGTCGAAATATGATGATGAAGCAAAAATAAATAAATAAGATGAAGCATAATATTCGGCACATAGTAAGTATTTTTAAAATACTGGTGTTAATAATAGCAACACAGTAATCACATTTGCAATACTATATAAAAAATATGAAACAACGGCAAAGCCTAGGGCACGTTCAGGGATCAGGCAGCCATCTGACTTTATTAAAATCTAGAAATTAATGAAGATAAATTTGCAGTATTATTTGTAGAGAGTATTGACAAAACCAAGCTGGGGGATTCGCGCTTACTTTACAAATGACGAAGAACCCATAAAATGTTGGCGATGTGGCTCAGCTGTATTTTAGGTAAAGTTTCAATTATTGCCACTTTCACAGAAAGGCTTGATCACTTCTGCGGATATTTTGGCAAATAAAAGCCCCAGGGCCTGGGCAATCAGGACATGTGCCTCAGGGATCTCCCATGCCACATCGTTCCCAGAAATGATTTGCCTCCAACTCAGATGGGCAGCCCCTATTTTGCTGAAGCTGCTCTACACACCATCATTAGTTCAAAACCACCAGCCCCTCTGTGGCAGAAAGGAGAGGCTGTCTACTCCTTTAAGAAGTTACAGCCTCACAACCCCACAGAGGAAATTCTACCCTGTCCTCTAGGGTTGCGTTGAGTCAGAATGAACTCGATGCCATGAGTTTTTGTTTACTTGTTTGTTTGTTTTGCTTTGTTTTATGACAGAGTTCTCTTTTCCCTTTCTGATTTTGGGATTTGCTTTGGCTCACTCTAAAAATACACATCCTTAAGCGGATTCATTCCAATGACTGTGGGAGTTATCTAGGAATCGAGGCTTCTCAAGATAAGCCTGCTTCCGAGTCTCCGCGTGTAATTCTTGGTCGGAGTTTGGGGGCAACCAGGTCACTAACAAAGGCTCTCCACATTACTATCTTATGTAAGAGGCGCTGTGTTTTTTCAATTGTTGACACATGAAGCAAACAAGCTGCCAGCGAAGTTTCTTGCAAAGAGAGACACAAATGCATTTCAAATACTTTACAGCCACCAGGAACCCAGGCTTAGCAGCAGGCTCCAAGGTCCCTGCTTCCTGAGGAAAGCACATTCAACCCAGTGGGCTACGTTTGTCTGCTTGTGATGTGTAAATGATCTTGGTTGTGTATTTACGCTTGAAACGTTCACTGATTTCTGTTCTTTCAGACCACATACGCCCACACAGCTATGGTTACTTGGAATCTTTGACGGGAACACATCAGGAGTAATTGGGTTGGTATGCCATCTTTTGTTGATAATTGAAAACTCTTGGATGCAACGCAAGAAGTTACCAAATTCCCCTGAACTCAGCCATATGTTTGAGGAGTTATAGCAACAACAATGTTCTGCATATTCCCAGCAGGAACTCAAGAAGAACTTTGTAAATATTGCACAGGTCAGATCCTCGCCTGATACATTATTCATAGGCCTGGCGTGAGGGCCCCACGTTGCACACAATCTATTCAGAGAGACTTTCTTTGATTAAACTACAGTTTAAAGATAAAGATTTCCATTGGCAAAGAGGCAGATGAAACATCCCCACACAATTTCTTGTGGGCACTGATTTTGACTGGAGGACACCATGGGATTTTAAATCTTTCTTCCACATCTGATTTTAAAAGTGAGAGAGGAAAGACAGATGGAGATGATTGTGCTTTGGATGAATTTGAAAAACTAAGGGGTCTCCTGGACCCCGCCCCCCCCCCCGCTCCCAATATGACACAGTTCCTCCCCTTAATATCAATGAAGGAGACATTTCCCTAGAAAAATCTATTCGATTAGAGTCTAGGCAGTCAAGATGTGGAGGAAAATTTGAGTCAGAGTACCTTTAAAATTTTTTTAATTGAAAAGTAAGGATAAACAGAGACTAAACATTTTAAAAACCCAATACACTTAATATTGGGGTATTCTATTTTTACTCTTTAATAAATTAATTAAATGCAAATTTATGTCTTAAAATACTGTATGAGAATTGTTCAGGGACTATGAAGTAGCAGCATGAGCAATATCAGCTCAGGTCAGTAAAAGCCACGATGGTGGAAACTTTGAGAGGGACCGTGGTTAGTAGAATCTGCTTGGCTTTAAGAGCCAAGAAGTTCAGTTTCCAGTTCTGCCTTGTTGATAGCAGTCTGGGTGATGTTGGGTAAATTACTTATCTTTTTATGAACTTGCATTTCTGAATGCTAAACTAAACTTCCTGCTCTCTCCCTAACTCTGTACATCCCTGGTCTTTCATCTGAAGAAATAACCATTTTCAACAAAATCAAGAATGTACCGTTAATAGGATTTTTAATTGAAAGCTACCTAGAAAACAAATGGCTTCCTTCATTCTACCATTTATTCATTTATTCCTTCATTCAGCAAAAATTGGTTTCAGAATACAATATATTTTTTCAACCAAATAGAGAGTAACCTACCTAGGAGAAAAACTGGGGGCAGTCATATATTCAAAAAGATTAATATCATATTTATAATATATAGCTTCTACAACATGACAACAAAAAAAAACTATGATGTCAAACTTCAAATTCACTCCCAACGAGTCAATTCCAAGTCATAGCAACCTATAGGGTGGTATGGTGCCATAAATTATGTCACATGACCCTTCTAGCCATTGTCCTCCATGTTTTGGTGTAGTCTATAAGTTCCTGCTTCTCCAACTGTCTATAGTCCCATTTGAGTGTGGGTTAAGTGTTATGTTAAAGTGGTTGGATGCAGGTGGGATTGTTTTCAGTCCCCCGCCTTCGTTTCTTTGTCAGAGTAGTCTGCAGATTAGCTGTCATCTTTGACATCTGTGTGAAACCAAGAACTAACTCCAGCTTTGAAGTTGTTCTCTGAAACCACCAGCCTCCTGCTTAATTGAGGAAAGCACAGCATCTCGGAACCGACAGAGAATAGGCATGGCCAGAATTCACAAAAGACAAGACCCACGTCTCCATCAGAGTCCTGGATGGGGGCAAAATGCCATATTTGTGAGCACATCACTGCTCCCCAACTGAGCACGCACAGGGGAGACTAGTGCTAAATTATCTGGTGATGAACATCAATCAGATGCCACTTACTACCCTAGAAGATTGTTGGCCTAGGACTCACATCTGGTTGCCATCTTGCCCAGCACCCTACGACTTTGGCAGAGCTCTCTTTGTTGCTCTGGATCTTGCATCTGACTTGCTTCCTTCCACCTGACCTCCAGCACTTGAGACTTGACCTAGCATTCTTTCACCTGCTCGGCGAAGTGGAAGCTTCTCAAGGCTTTAACTGCCTGATTTTGGTGTGAATGAGGAAGACGCTCCTCAGACACGGGGACTTTGGATTTGGTGTGAATAGGAGAACGCTCCTCAGACACGGGGACTTTGGATTTGGTGTGAATGAGGAAGATGCTCCTCAGACACGGGGACTTTGGATTTGGTGTGAATGAGGAGAACGCTCCTCAGACACAGGGACTTTGGATTGGGGACTTTCCAGCCTTCACAATGACATGAGACCTTCCCATGCCGGTTCATTAATTCTGTGAGATGTTACAGCAAATTGCAAAACCCTGGGATGTGAGGGATAATACTGAGGGAAAGAGTGGTCCTTCAGACCAAATATAATGGAGTGATATAACATTTTGAAAAGTTGGACAGTGGGGACATTTTTAATGCCCACCTCATTGGGACCAGCATGGCCTGGTCACCCCCTCAAAAACAGAAAACAAGAAAACCTCATGGCTACTGAGTCAATATTGACTCATAGTGCCTCTATATGGACAGGGAAGAACTGCCCCTGTGAGTTTCCAGGACTGTAACTCTTTGCCAAAAGCCCTGTCTTTCTCCCTCAGAGTGGCTGGATAGCCTAATTCATAACCACGAAGTCACCAGGGCTCCTTTACCAGTCCTCCTAAAAGAAATTATTTTTGTGTGAGCTAGTCCAATAATTAGTAGAGGTCTTTTTTTTACACCCACCCCCCTCTATTAGCAGAAGTCTTGAACAGGCACTTAACCAAGCAGGACATTCAGGTGAACAACAAGCACATGAAAATATGCTTAACATCATGAACCACTACCCACACACTGCCTTTGAGTCTATTCCAACCCATGGCAATCTTACAGGATAGAGTAGAAAGTCCATGGGGTTTCCAAGGCTATAAACCTTTACTGACGTGGACTGCTTCATCTTCCTCCTTTAGAGCAGCAGGTGGGCCTCAATCACCAGTGTTTCCATTAGCAATCTATGATAGTTAGGTTTATCCTGCCAACTAGGCCAATAGGACATTGTGGGCAGAGTTTAATCAGGTCACAGCTTGATTGGAGGGTAATGAGATAATGGCTCTGCAAGGCCCACCCCCATCTCTCTTGCTCCCTGGTGATCGGACCAGCATGCTACTGCGTTAATTAGTTCTCTGCCTCAATCTGTGTGCTACACTACCTGTGAGCCAAGCCAACCCATGCATCTTGTCGCTAGAGCTTGAGGCTACTTCGAGGCCTGCTTCACCACGCTGCTGGTGCGTACACTGCTTGAGTCTGAGGCTGTTGGTTCCTGTCCCCATGCTTGAGTTCCAGATCTCGTCAGAGCCTGCTTGGCTAAGCTCCTGAGCCACTGACTATTGCTGACCCACCCTGCTGTTTGCTGCCTGTGGGCAGACTCTGCCTGCCTTTCCTGAGGGAAGCCTCTGCTATCTGCTTCCTTGACCTTGGACCTGGCAGCCCATGTAAGTTTAAGTATTTCTAGTATATTAACTGTTCCACGAAAGTGAGTTGAACTGATACTTCTGTACTGCTGTGTGGACTAATTATCAGTTATATTCCTTCTTGTTGTATAAACATATCTATCTATGTCTATATCTAGAAAGGTAGGTAGATAGATTAGATAGGTAAATAGATAGATAGATAGATAGATAGATAGATAGATAGATAGATAGATAGATAGATAGATAAATATAAAATCATAAGGGTCCTGGTTTTGTTTCTCTAGGGAACCCTACTTATCAAAAAGTTCCACCCTTAACCCAATGAGCCACCACAACTCCATTCCCAAACAACTCAAACCTACCACCATTGAATCCACTGTGACTCATAACAACCCCATCCAGGGTTTCCAAGACTTGATGGCATCAGACAGCCTCACCTCTCTCCAAAAACGTGGTTGATCAGTTTGACCTGCCTACCTTGAAGTTAGCAGTCCAGTATCTAGCCCACAGTGCCACCAGTGTCCTTAGGACTCCATTCCAAACTCCATCCTCATTGCCATGAACTTGATTGTAACTCATGACAACTTTATTGAAATAAAAGCCTCATGCTTCTCCTTTGAGTGGATGGTGATTTCAAAGTGCTGACCTAGCAGTTAGCAGCCCAACAGATAACCCAGAACGCCACCAAGGCTCCATTAAACACAAAATAACACAAACTCCCTGCCATCAAGTCTATTTTGATTCATAGCAACACTATAGAGCAGGCCAGAACTGGCCCCTGTGAGCTTCTCAGACAGTAACTCTGCAGGAATAGAAACCCTCACCATTTTTCCCCAAAAAGGAGCCTAGTGGTTTCAAACTACCGACCTTGTAGTTAGCAGGCAAACACATAGCCACTACACCACGCGAGCTCCATTAGGGAGATGAAAATCAAAACTCTAATGAGATACCCCCCTCTATTAAGATGGCAATGATTAAAAAGCAAACAAAAGAGCTGTTGCCCAGGTTGCGAAGAAACTAGAAACCTCCCCCACTGCTAATAGGGACGTAAAATGTGGCACAGCCACTGGGGAAAACAATTTGGTCGTCCCTCAAAAAGATGGACATGGACTTGCCATACAACTCAGCAATCCCAGTCCCAGGTTCACACTCCGAAGAAGCAGGAGGCAAGGCAAGAACACACGCACAAGAACCTTTGTCAAACAACACAAACAGACCCATGTCCATTGTCACCTTTTCACCAGAGTCCAAAGGTAAAGGCAACCCAACCGCCCATCAGCATATGAAGGGAACCTCAAGGGAATACAATTCTGCCCCAAATAGAAATCATGTTCTGCGCGTGCCACACATGGATGAGCCTGGAGGCACATGCTTAATGAAATACCCATCACCAGAGGACAGGTGTGATGTCACTCACCTGAAATGGGCAAATACAAAGAAACCAATCATTATTAGTGTGCTTTTAAAATATGGACTGATCAAGACCAAGCAAATATACAAATACACAAACAGAGTGATGCAAATATTTCTGTCAGCTCATTCAAGTCCACTGACTGGAGACTGTTCAGTCATATTCATTTGATAACTGGTCATTTACTGCCTGAGGGTAGCATTTAAACCAGGGGTTTATAATGCTCTTTAGACCTTTTTAGATGATTGTGTAATTTTCTGTGCTCCAGTTCTGTCTCCAATTACAGCCTGTTAAGCTACTTGAATAAGATATTTGAGAGCACAATGATATCTTGCTCAGGAAATGGACCCAACTTGTAAACTCTCTCTTAGCGGCTATCCTTTGCGATCTTAAACAGCTTCTTCCCTCCAGAAGAACTTGTTGACTTCTTCCTGCCAGGAACCAGGAACACAACAGCTGCCTGCCTGGGGAGGCTGAAAATAAACAGGTTCAGAAGCTCTAAGGACGGCAAATGGGCGTTGGAGGTGGAGAGACGGCCCAAAATAAATACAGCTGTTGAGGCAGAAAATTCTATTTACTTTGGCTCTCTTAAGGTCTCCCTAGGAGGAGGGAGAGCTGCCGCTCCTGAGTTTCCCCATACCTTGACAGCGGAGACCCCGCCCCGGGGCTGCAGCCACCAAGAGGCATATTCACACTAGTCATTCAGGAGACACTTGATGATTAGCAAATTGACTAAGCATTTCAAATAACGGAGGACATTTTTATCAAAACTGGTAGGATGAGCGAAAAGTTCTGTACTGGTATGCCTGGTTTGAATCATAGCTCACAGGGAACTTCTTGAACACCTCGCTCTTTTTTGTCATGCAGCTAGAATAAAAAAGACACTATCTGAGGTCCTGATCTGATTTGCTACCTGGCTCTCTCGGCTTGGTGGATCATTGCAATATTCCAGTCTCTGCTTTCTTCAGCTGTCAAACGACACACTGGGCAGAAGGAAAATGGGATGCGAATAAGGAAACAGAAAGTCTACATTCCCACCTGGCTCTGCTAACTCTTTTCCTGTGTGACCTGTGTTGGCCAAGAACATAATTTCTGGATCTTCAACCGCATCTCTGCCAGGCAAGACACAGTGCCCAACATGGCAACTCAGAATTAGGGCAGAATTTGCATGAAAGTGCTTTGTAGGTTGATGTACACACCTAGAATTGGTATGGGCAGACTTAACTTTAAATCCTGCCTCCACTATTTCCTATCTATTTACAGGCAAGTTCCTTAAATTCCCTAAGCGTCATGTTCCTAATTCACAAAACAGAATAGCAAGCATCATAGTAAATGCTTATTTTGATGGGTAAATTCAAAAGTGAAAAAAAAACATGGAAAATGCTAGAATGGGGACTGCTGCCTAGTATCATTATTACTAGTAAGAGACAAGGAATACTTATTTTACATGATCTCCATTTCAAACTTGGATGATTCTGATTAGCTGAATCCCAAACCAAACATGTTTTTAAACCTTGATCTGAATCACAGTTGTTTTTTTCCCTTTATTGGGGCGGGGGACGATAAATCAGAAACAAACGAACAAATAGAGTATGACCTCACTTACAGGAAATATGAATAATGGGAAAGTCCATCAAATTAAAAGGCCAGTGGGTACCAGGAGTTGTGGGGGAGACGGGAGAAGAGAATTAGATAAACAACAGCAAAAACAAACAAAACCCAAAACACGCTGCTTTCCTGAAATTTACTTTTTGCATCAAGAATAGATAAGAAAGAACCGATTTAATTAAATGTCAGAGGCCATGGAGACAAAAATAAAGCAATAAAGAAGTAGCACCTACAGAAGGGAGCGTTTGCGGTTTTTAATATAAGGACCTGTGAACATAACATTGGACAAAGACTTCGGGGAATGAAACGTGCACCCAGGTGGAGAGCCAGGAAGAAAACCACCGCAGAGAGCTACGAAGCTACAAGGAAAGGTGGCAGGTTGAAAACAAAGAAAAGACAAAGAGTAATTCTCCAAAAGAATGGCTCTTCAGTAGATACTTATATTTCAATAATGTATCTGAATCAGAGTCCCAATGAACAACAAATTAGTGTGGAAGTAGTGGGCCTGGGGTGTGCCTGAACCAGAACCCGTCCAATTCCATATATGGGCCATGACTTCCATACCCTCTAGCACACACAATATGTACTTCTGGATTCGTTGTTGCAATAACGACTCTCTTTTTTTCTTTGTGTCTAAAATTAACATACAATAAACTTCCAAAATAAAGGATCCCTGAGGAGCTTTATCTTTTTCATCTCCACACATGAATAGCCAATCTTCATCTCGCTGATGTGATGAATCCTTCAAGTCATGTGTGTTAGTGTCTTCGCATTCCAAGGGAAGGGTCCTCAAGGGTTCAAGTCATCTTCTGAAAAATCAAGAAAACGAATCCAGGACGACAGTCTAAGTTGAAGATGAAATTAGTTGTTTTTGGAAGTCCATAAGAATGCCAAACATCCTGACCCAAACTTAGTCTACCCTACAGAATTCTGCTGTTTTAAAGTTTTTAAAGAAAGAAAGAAAAATGAAAATGTTCTTTGGCCAAAAAAGATCATCTTCCCCTTTCCAGAGAGGAACGTATGGAAACACTTTGGTCTGTAGTAACCCAGGAAGCAAGACACGACAGATCGTGTCTCAGCGCAACAATCCAGACTTGTGTAAGAACCAGACCACAGGCGTGAACTCTGCCTAAATGGCTATCTACGCCTCGCCGATGTCACATGGTGCACATGGAATCCCACTGCATCCAGATGGCAAGAAATGGGTTGAAACTCACATCTGAAGACGATTGAATTAATCTTTCACGAATGCATTGATGTATCCATCCTAAATACAGCACTCACGTGCCTGATCTCTGCGGAGCACGGTGCTAATGACGGGGTGACAGTGACAGAGAAGGCAAAGGCTTTTCCCTCAGGGGTGACCTGAACTGCAGGTCCTCCTGCAAATCACTGGAAGGATTCTGTATGATCAGCAAGGTGAAAATTGCTTACTCATGTGAGAAGGTAAAAATAATATGGAATGAGGATACAACAAAAACTCTCAAACTTGAGCATGACTGCACCTATGAAAAAACACACATTTCTTCCTAAATAAGGCCTCAGAAGAAATATAACACATGTGTAGTTACATACGGGTGGTGGCATTTTGTATGACCTTTGTCTCAACTTTGTATAGTGCTTTTACATAAGTTAGCCAAGGAAGACACTGTCCTATACTGTTGTTTTTAAGATGAACAAAATGTTTCTTTTCTTTATAAATGTGGCCTTCGGTGTCATATCATTGGATACAAGGTTTGCCACTTTTTACTTGTCTTTTTAATTCTGCCCCTTTCTCCCTGCCCTTTGACTCTATGTTAGCTCAACTCCTCATCTTAACAAACTCCTGCAATAGCCATTCATGCTCCTCTGTCCCCATTTTTAGACTGCAGTTGCTTTTTCCATTCAGCCAAATGACTTCTTTTCCTCAAACGTTCAGTCCTAGTGATTAAATGTCCTTTCCATAGCCCACCAGACACGCGCATTTACAACATGCCTGTGCCTCAGACTGTCACCCTGTAACAGACGCATGTACAAGGCAGAAGCAAACTGCCCTTTTCTTCCTATTTCACAGACCCTCTTTATTTAAAATAATTTTATTTGGGGCCTGTACAACTCTTATCACAATCCATACATGCATCCATTGTGTCCAGAACATATGTACATTTGTTGCCATCATCATTCTCAAAACATTTGCCTTCTACTTGGGCCCTTAATTATCTGCTGCTCATTTTCCCCCTCCCCCCCATTCCCCCCACCTCATGAACCCTTCATTATTCATAAATTATTATTTTGTCATATATTACACTGTCTGACGTCTCCCTCCACCTTCTTCTCTGCTGTCCCTCCCCCAGGGAGGAGGCTACATGTAGATTCTTGCAATCAGTTCCCCCTTTCTACTCCACTTTCCCTCTGCCCTCCAGGGATCACCACTCTCACCACTGGTCCTGAAGGAGTCATCTGTCCTGGATTCCCTGTGTTTCCAGTTGCTATCTGTACCTATGTACATCATCTGGTCTAGCCAGATTTGTAAGGTAGAATTGGGATCATGATAGTGGGGGGAAGGGAGGAAACATTTAAGAGCTAGAGGAAAGTTATATGTTTCATCATTGCTACCCTGCACCCTAACCGGCTCATCTCCTCCCCACAACCCTTCAGTAAGGAGGTGTCCGGTTGGTTACCAATGGGCTTTGAGTCTCCACTCTGCACTCACCCACATTTACAATGGTATGATTTTTTGTTCCTTGATGCTTGATACCTGAACTCTTCAACAGCTCGTGGTCACTCAGGCTGGTGTGTTTCTTCCATGCGGGCTTTGTTGCTTCTGAACTTGATGGTCACTTGTTTATCTTCGAGCCTTTAAGACCCCTGACACTATATCTTTTGATAGCCGGGCACCATCAGCTTTCTTCACCACATTTGCTTATGCACATGTTTGTCGTCAGTAATTGTATCAGGAAGGTTGGCACTCACTGATATGATTTTCAGTTCTTTGATGTCTGATAACTGGTCCATTTTACACCTTGTGGTCAGACAAGCTGGTGTGCTTCTTCCATGTGGGCTTTGATGCTTCTCAGCTAGATGACCACTTGTTTATCTTCAAGCCTTTAAGACCCCTGACCCTATATCTTTTGATAGCCAGGCACCGTCAGCTTTCTTCACCACATTTGCTTATGCACACATTTTTCTTCAGTAACTATGTTGGGAAGGTGTGCATCCTAGAATCCAAATTTAATAGAACAACATATTCTTGCATTGAGTAAGTGCTTGAGTGGAGGCCCAATGTCCATCTGCTGCCTTAATACTAAACCTATAAATATATGCATATAGATCTGTTTCTCCACACTCTTATAAATATATTTACATATGTGTATTCTAGTCTTTAGACCTCTATAAATATCCTTTGTCACCTAGTTCTTTCCTCTACTTCCTTTTACTTTCCTCTCGTCCCACTATCACGCTCAGCTTTCATTTGGGTTTCAGTAATTTCTCTCCATTACCTTGCCTTTACTGAATCCATACCAGGCCTCTTGCTACTGATTTTGGATCATTTATTGCTCCCCCGTTCCTGGGTTGGTCAGCACCACCTCCTTATCCCCTTGTCCCCCTCTCCCATGTCCCCCCAGAACCATTGGTCCCATTGTTTTCTCCTCCAGACTATCTTATCTAGATAGATCTGTAGAGGTAATAATATGCACCAAAAATAAAGTCATAGCAAGATAGGCAATGAATGAGAACACAGTGATGACAACACAAAAGGAAACCAATTACCCATAGAAGAATAAATCAATTAAAAGGAAAAAATTTTTTAAAGAAAGAAAAACTGTAAATAGATCAAGGTCTGATTTTTTTATCTCTAGGCATGTCCTTCAGTCAGGTCCAACAGGGTACCATGCTTTGGCCCCAGAGTCTGTCCTTTGTACTCCCTCAGGGGCTCCCTGCTCTGCTCCCATGGTTTCTCTGCCACACACTTTTAGTGGTTTGCCTCAGTGTCACGGGGTCAGTCTGGGTCAGTCCCAACCCCGAGTCTCCAGTGTTGTCCCCCTTAGGGACCTGGGCCATCAAAGGATGGCATGTCTCATAGTGGGATCAGCCATATTGTCCACTCTGTCCATTGACTGTTCAGAGAGGGGATATCATCCTCCAGGACTGATGGGCCAGGTTGTGCTCCACTCTCTATTCCTCCTCCTTCATTTGCTCTGATCAAACATGGCCCCTCTCCCCTAGCTGCAGCTTCAGTGCTGTCCTCTCAAGTAAATTTTTCTGGGAGGAGGGGCAGTTGTCCACGCAGCTGGTATGGGGGCCGAGGCCTCAGGCGCCTCCACTGGCTCCCCACTCCTTGCCCGCACACTGCATTCATCTAGCACTGGCTTTATATCTGGTCCCTCTTACCCTGTGGAGACACAAACAATACCCTCCCCTAAGGTGGGTGGGTCAGTGCCCTATTCCCCTATCACACATCTTTTTTTTCCTTTCCCCTTTCCTCCCTCTACCCCTGTTTTACTTGGCTACCATATGTACCCCTGGGCTTGGTCACAGACCCTTTTGATCATAACACATTCCAAAATCATTCTGTGTACACCTAGGAGAAAGGAGAGTGAACCAGTTACAATTTCAGGCTCTGCCCATGAACAGCTAAGAAACTTTTGAATAATTAGCATAAGTGAAAAGCCAAAATAGTACACACTGGGGTTTTTCTTAAAACAACTAAAATCCTGGACAAAATATTAAAAACAATTACCTGAAAGAACTTGAAAAAGCAACCAAAAGAGGTAGAAATTGAGAATGGCCTACACATAAGTGGAAAGAATTCATTAGTTAGTTTACCATTTTTGATGGATTTTTATCTAAAAACAGGCATTAGTTGGCTAAAATCGAACTCAAGGTCTGAAATCTTAGTAGCTGGAAGGCACAAAGGACAGAATTTGGAGACATGCAGCAGCTGGAAAATTAGGGAGGAATTTTAGGAGAGCCTGAAGGGAGATTCCCAAATTCTGCATATTTACTCTGCCTCAAACTCTGACTAACCTCTGGACTGTCTTTCAGTGGAACTCTAGAGTGGAACTCTAAACAGCCTTGTTGTTGTTGTTAGGCGACATTAAGTCAGCTCCAACTCGTAGTGACCCTTCGTACAACAGAACAAAACTCTTCCTCGTCTTGGACCATCCACACAGGTGCTGTTAAATTTGAGCCATTGTTGCAGACACTGTGTCAGTCCATTTCATTGTAAGTTCCTCTTTTTCATACTTTATTTTATTAAATTGGCATTTCATGATGCTCACCTTCCCGACATAATTGCTGAAGACAAAGCGGGTGCATAAGCAAATGTGGCAAAGAAAGCTGATGGTGCCCAGCTATCAAAAGATATAGTGTCTGGGGTCTTAAAGGCTTGAAGGTAAACAAGCAGCCATCTAGCTCAGAAACAACAAAATCCATATGGAAGAAGCACACCAGACTGTGTGGTCACGAGGTGTCGAAGGAATGCGGTATTAGGCATCAAAGAACAATAAATCATATTGTGAATGAGGGGGAGTGCGAAGTAGGGACCCAAGGCCCATCTCTAGGCAACTGGACATCCCCTTACAGAAGGGTCACAGGGAGAAGATGAGCCAGTCAAGGTGCAGTGCAGCAACAATGAAACATACAACTTTCCTCTAGTTCCTAAATGCTTGCTCCCCCCCACCCTCACCCCACTATCATGATCCCAATTCTACCTTACAAATCTGGCTAGACCAGAGGATGCACACTGGTACAGATAGGAACTAGAAACACAGGGAAGCCAGGAAAGATGTTCCCTTCAGGACCAGTGGTGCAAGTGGTAATACCAGGAGGGTGGAGGGAAGGTGGAGTAGAAAGGGGGAACCGATTACATATACATATAACCTCCTCCCTGGGGGACGGACAACAGAAAAGTGGGTGAAAGGAGACATCAGACAGTGTATGATATGATAAAATAATAATTTATAAATTTTCAAGGGCTCATGAGGGAGGGGGGAGGGGAACAGCAGGGGGAGAAATGAGGAGCTGATGCCAGGGGCTTACTTGGAGAGCAAATGTTTTGAGAATGATGAGGGTAATGAATGTACAGATGTGCTTTATACAATTGATGTGTGTATGGATTGTGATAAGAGTTGTATGAGCCCCCAATAAAATTTTTTTTTTTAAAGAAGTAAGTTCCTCTTTTTCACTGACCCTCTACTTGACCAAGAACGAAGAGCTTTTCCTGGGACTGGTGCCTTAAGATAGACAACATGCCCAAAAGATGTAATGTGTCCTGCTTGGTTGTTTAAACATGTATCCTTCTTGTTAAGAGACACTCTGGATGTACTTCTTCCAAGACAGATTGGTTTGTTCTCCCGGCTGTCCATGGTATGTACATATACTCAATATTCTTCGCTACAGCTGCGAAGAGTTGGCTGAATGAGTTGAACAGAGATTTCATCTGTATGGTAGGCATAGTGAGTAATTTGAACCCAGCAAAGTTAATTGCCTTTAAAGCCACAAAATATCAGCAGTGTTAGTTTAGGGACTCTACAAAACATAATTCCCAATATCCATATTACTAAATTACTTTTCATATGAAGAAATTAGTATGCATGCAAAGAAAAAGCAAAGTGTGCTCAAATTCTGGAGAAGAGGCCATCCATGAAGACTGAGTCTGAGGTGAGCCAGATGTTTGAATTATCAGAGAAGGATTTTATTATATCTTCAAGGACATAAGAGAAAATATATTAATAAAGCATAAAATGTAGAAAGTCCTTCAGCAGAGATACAGAAACAAGTTTTAATGGAAAGTCTAGAAATGAAAACTATATCTGTAATTAAAATAAGCACATAGTTTCAGGAACAGATGGGATGCTGAAAAGAATAGAAACTCCAAAAGCAGAATGCAGACTCATGGGAGTATGAAAATTAACATAGAACTGAAGATCCGTGAGTAAAGAGTAACTCAGAACACAAACTCATTGCCATCTTGGCGATACCACCTCGTAGCGACAGGGTGGAACTGCCCCTGTGAGTTTCCTGGGCTGTAACTCTTGACATTAAGCCTGTCTTTCTTCTTTGGAGTGGCTGGTGGTTTCAAACTGATGACTTTGCAATTAGCAGCCCAGTGCTTAAGGACTACATCACCAGACTAGACTGTTCTGGTTCCTTGAGGCTTCCTCATCTCCCCCACCCCTATCATGACTGGAGTATACACATAGATACAGCGAGGAAATGAGAGAGCATGACACACGGAATCCAGAAACAGGAATGGGAGTAGTGATACCAGGAAGGTAGGAGAAAGGTGGGGAGAGAAGGGGAGGAAGGGGAGCCGATTGATGATCAACACATAACCACACACACATACCCACTCACCTCCAGGGGGAGAAGCAACAGAAACCAAGGAGGAAGGGAGACAGCTTTCAGTGTAAGATATGAAAATAATAATTTATCACTTATCAAGGGGTCATGAGGGTGGGGATGAAGAGGGAGGGACAAAAGGAACTGATACCAAGGGCTCAAGAGAGTATAAATGTCTGGAAAATGATGGTGGCAACATATGTACAAATATGCTTGATACAATTGATGAATGGATTGTTATAAGAGCCCCCGATAAAATGTGTAAGAGCCCCCGATAAAATGATCTTTAAATTTAAAAAATTTCATAAGATAAAATAATAATTTATAAATTATTAAGTGTTCATGAGGGAGGGGGAAGCAGGGAGGGAGGGGGAGGGCAAAAAGGAAAATGAGCTGATTCCAGGAACCCAAGCAGAAGGCGAATTTTGAGAATGATGAAGACAACGAATGTATAAGGGTGCTTTACTCAATTTATGTATATATGGATTGTGATAAGAGTTGTATGAGCCCAATAAAAATTTTTTTAATGGAGATTAAAAAATTTTTAATTCTACAATAATCCCTGTCTCTAAGAGGGAGGGAGAGGACCCCTCCCTCATACCACTCACAAAATCAATTTAACATAGATTAAGGGCTTAAATATGAAACATTTTAAATTTTAGAAAATAACATGGTAGAAAAACTTCATGACAAGGTAAGGAATTCTAAAGAAACAAAATGTGCTCAACAAAAGAGTATATAGTAACTCTTTTTACCATGTGTTAAAATTTTAAAGCAAGATGGAAAAAATTGGCTATTTTTATAAGAAGCCAGGAAAAATAAGAGTATATATCTTTATTGTTGGAAATAGTGAGAAATGATAACCAAAACTGAATAAAATGGCTTTCAGAAATAGTAGAAATGGGGATCACGATTTTCTGGGTGATGTGTATGTCACTTGTAAACCAACTATCTGTTATGAATATTTAAGAAGGTTTTAGTCAAAATAAACTTTAAAAAGACTAAAACTGAATACAAACAGAAAAAAATTTTCTACCTGTAACTCAAATTAATAGGATATTTAACCATACAGGAAAAATCATTAATCAAGTAACTTTGGTCTACAGTTCTCTGACTACACATCCTTCGTGTGATATATATTCTAAAGATTAAAAATATATAATAAAGAAATGGTCTCTATTTAGTGTTGTTTTTAATAAGAGAACCGGCGTTGTGCTTGTAAAGTTGCCTTGTACGCCTTTCAGGGCAGAGTAGATGAGTTAGTACTATGTACTCTTCCAATAGCAGGGGAGTCCTGACAGGGGCAGAGAGGTACAGATCCACAATAGCAAAACAAGAGAAATAGCACTGTGGTGCCAGACTTGAAATGGAAGTTTTGGTGAAAACTCAAATTTTTATTAAAAAAGAAATGACCTAGTTTAGTTCACTGAAAAGCGCTAGATGTTACAATGCACCGGAAGTAACGAGCAACCTGGAGACTAGCTCCCGAATTCTAAATCCCATTCTCCTCCAACAAGAATCACAGCTGTTGGTAGAAGCGACTGAAGCCCAGAAGAGGAAAGAAGCCTAACATATCTCATTGTGCCAGAACGCAAGGCCCTGTGTAAAGACTAATAGAGTCATGTCTTATCAGGAAGACAGCTATTTTTGAAATGAAACATTATGTGGGATACTAATATGTAACACAGATAAAAACAGACCAGCAAACCAAGTGGACGGCCCAAATTCCTGGGCCTTCACCCTCTATCTTATCTCCCATTCCCACTGAGCATCAGCCCCTGCGACCTAAAGTCTGAGAAACACTGGACCATTGAAAAGAAACTAGATTTAAATGTCTGGGGACCTGAAGCCCAGCCCACACTCGGTCTAAACTAGCCATATGATCTTGAGTAAACATTTAGTCTCTCTGGGATTTATTTATTTATGTGCAAAGCAAGCCTAAACCTACTGACTTACCTATTTGGCAGTTGTTAGGATCAAAGAAAATCACGTGAAAGGTCAAAAAGGAAAGTTCTTTGCCAATGTAGTTCATGACCCTCCATGGTGCCTCCAGCCACATTCCTGTGCCCCATTCGGAGACTGTCGTTCTTTGCAGCTGCCAGAGGGCCATGTGGCTGAAAGGCGTTTGTAACATCTCTCAGGGGAACATGAGGATTTGGGTCCAGCTTTGCACTCATCAGAAGTGTGCTAATCTTGTTCTGTGCTGGTCTTCTGGCAGTACACAGACAAGCACAGGATTCTGTTCTCAAGGCATTCATAATCTAAGAATTGAGCATCAGCATAAAGATGTGGTTGAGGACCGAATTGTGCGCCCTACAATGAGATTTATAAATCGTGACACCTATGCCAGGGACTACAACTCCATCTAGGAATACTGTTGTTCTGAGGTGTCATTAAGTTGGCTCTGAGGCCGAGTGACCTTGTGCACAACACAAATGTACACAACTGTCCCCGTGCGCCAGCCCATTGTTGTGACCACTCTGTCTGTCCATCCATCTCTTTGAGGGCCTTCCTCTTTTTTACTACCCCTCTAGTTTATCAAGCAGGATGTCCTTCTCCAGGGACTGGTCTCTCCTGACAACATGTCCAAAATAAGTAAGACGAAGTCTCCCCATCCGTGCTTCTGCAGAACACTCTGGCCGTACTTCTTCCAAGACAGATTTGTTTGCCCTCTGAGCAGTCCATGGTCCTTCCAATATTCTTCTGCGGCACAATTCAAAGTCAATGATTCTTCTACTGTCTTCCTTTTTCATTGCCCAGTAGCAATTTAGTAAAAGAGGAAGAAAAAAGAAATTAGAACACTTACCATATAGTTCTAGTTAGTTCATCTTACTAAACAGGAAAACCAAACCAATAAAGGTGATACAGGATGGCATTTTCATAACTTCATGATGAGGAATATTCCCAAACACAAGAAAGATTCATCATACAAGAAAAAGAATAAATCTTACCTAATTAATTACTTCTGCTTATAAAAACACATCATTAAAGGAATCAGTAACAAGTTAGATGCCCTTAGCATTTAGACTCCATCACTCATCTGTCAGTTTGTCCGATGTGTGGCTTGTTGTTGCTGTCACGCTGGAAGCTGTGTCACCAGTATTTCAAATACCGGAAGGGTCGCCCATGATGAACAGGCTTCAGCAAACCCTCCCGAGTGAAAGAAACTAGGAAGAGGAAACTGGAAATCCACTTCTAAAAATTTGGCCAGTAAAAACCTTATGAATGTTAGCAGAATGCTAGTCTGATATAGTGCAGGAAGATAGTTAGAAGGCACTCAAAATGTCAAGAGAATATGCAAATTATGGAACAATAGTATCAATATCACCCACAAGTAAAATTTGCTAGAGGTAATTCAAAAACTGCTGCTGCAGGACATGGGCAGGGAGCTGCCAGAAATTCAAACCTGATTCAGAAGAGGACGTGGAAAGGGGCTATCACTGCTGATGTCAGATGGACCTTGGCTGAAAGCAAAGAATACCATAAAGATGTTTACATGTGTTTTATTCGCTATAAAAAGGCATTCATTCTACTGTGATGATCAGAGCAAACTTTGGGTAGCACTGAGAAAAATAGAAATGCCAGAACACCTAATGTGTCCGTGTGGAACTTGTCCATTAGCCACGAGGCAGTTGTTTGAACAGAGCAAAGGGATACCACAAGCTTTAAATCAGGAAAGATGTGTGCCAGAATTATATTCTTTCATTATTCTTATTTAATCTATAAGCTGAGCAAGTAACAGGGGAAGCTGGGCTATGTGGAGAAGATTGACAGGAAACAAGTAACAACCTGTGACAAACAGATGCTACACCCTTGCTTGCTGAGTGGACTTGAAGCTCTTAACAATGAAAATAAAAGATGAATGAAGACTAATGAAGATTAAAGCCTGTGGTATGAATTGTGACTCAACATAAAAACACATATCTTAATAGCAGGACCAAGAAGCAACAGCATGAAGTGGTGTTAACAACCCCAGGGACAAGGAAACAACAAGTGATCCAAATCAGTGGTGAGGAGGGTGTAGGAGAACTGGTAGGGCTTGATCAAGGGTAATGTAACTGAGAAGAATTACGGAAACCCAAATGAAGGCTGACCATGATAGTGAGACAAGAGGAAAGTCAAAGGAAATAGAGGAAAGATCTAGGAGGCAAAGGCATTTATAGAGGTCTAAATAAAGGCATTTACATATGTAAATATATTTACATGTGAGGATGGGGAAATAGATTTATGTGCATATATTTGTAGGTTAGTATTGAGGTAGGAAATAGACATTGGGCCTTCACTCAAGTACTCCCTCAATGCAAGAATACTTTGTTCTGTTAAACTGGCATTCCATGATGCTCACCTTCCCAACACAATCTCTGAAGACAAAGTAAATGTGGTGAAGAAAGCTGATGGAGCCCGGTTCTCAAAAGGTATAGCATCTAGGGTCTTAAAGACTTGAAGGTAAACAAGCAGTCATCTAGCTAAGAAGCAACAAAACCCACATGGATGAAGCACACCAGTCTGTGTGATCAGGAGGTGTCAATAGGATCAGTTATCAGGCATCAAAGAACAAAAAATCATATCATTGTGAATGAGGGGGAGTGCAGAGTAGGGACCCAAAGACCATGTGTAGGCAACTGGACATTCCCTTAAGGAAGAGTCAGAGGAGAAGAGCCAGTCAGGGTGCGATGTAGCAACGATGAAATATACAACTTTCCTCTAGTTCCTAAATGCTTCCTCCCCCCACCACCACCCACCCAATATTATCCCAATTCTACTTTACAAATCTGGCTAGACCAGAGGATGTACACCAGTACAGATAAGAACTGGAAACACAGGGAATACAGGACAGATGACCCCTTCAGGACCAGTGCTGAGAGTGGCGATTCCGGGACGGTGAAGGTAAGGTGGGGTAGAAAGGGGGAACAGATCACGAGGATCTCCATATAACCTCCTCCCTGGGGGACGGACAACAGAAAAGTGGGTGAAAGGAGACATCAGACAGTGTAAAATATAATTTATAAACTATCAAGGGTTCATTAGGGAAGGGGCAGCAGAGGGAGGGGAAAAAATGAGGAGCTGATGCCAGGGGCATACCTGTAGAGCAAATGTTTTGAGAATGATGAGGGTAACGAATGAACAAATGTGCGTTATACAATTGATGTATGTATGGATTGTGATGAGTTGTATAAGCCCCCAATAAAAAGATTTTTTATAAAAAGAAGCAACAGCATGATAAGCAGATATGAAGCTGAAGTTATTTAAGGTTTCTTTTACTTTGATCATCAGTCAGTGCTCATGGGGGATGCAATTAAGGAATCACAGGATAGCCATGAGGAAGCACTTCTCAAAAGCTGGCTCGGCTTTGGAGGAGGCAAGAAACAGGCTCTGCTCTGACCTTTGAAGCATGAAGCTGGAAACGCAGACCTGGAGGAGAAAGGCATCCACAAGACCTGGAGCAGACACCCAGCATCCGGAGTGGAAACACTGAATGGCTGCAGACTTAATCAGGATCCACTGGTGTGTAATCACAGTAACTATGGGTGAGTTCGTCTGCATGATTTTACAGTGACTCCTTCGGTCTTTCACACTGGCAGTAGATTTTTAGGGTGTGACCTCTCAGAGTGCATTAGCTCCAAAGTAACATTGCCTAAGATTTTATAATAAAATCTATTTCATGTGTTTTGACTTGTGAAAATAATACAGAGTACATTTTAAAAGAAAAGAAATCAAACAACATACTGCTTTGGGTAAATTTGCAGCAAATGTCTTCTTCTAAAGTGTTAAAAAAAACTGTCATTTTTTTAAGTTTCAGTTTACTGTTTATTTACTTTTGTTTTTTTTTTACTTTAGTCATTTTATTTGGGGCATGTACAACTCTTACCGCAATCCATACATCCATCCATTGTGTCAAGCACGTTTGTACATTTGTTGATATCATTCTCAAAATATTTGCTTTCTACTTGAGCCCTTGATATCAGCTCTTTGTGAACCCTTAATAATTTATGAATTATTATCATTTTGTCTTATCTTACACTGTCTGGCGTCTTCCTTCACCCACTTTTCTGTTGTCCATCCCCCAGGGAGGAGGTTATATGTAGATCCTTGTAATCTGTTCCCCCTTTCCACCCCACTCTCCCTCCACCTTCCAGGAAGTGTTGTCATTTTTGAGGACCAAGATGCACCTGATTGAAATCAGAGTATTTTCAATTATGCATAAAATAATAAACAGTGCATAAATATCGATGCCTCTGGATTATATTGTTAGTGAAGAATATGAAATGTGCTGGACTGCCTCCGCACCCATTGGGTGAATGTTGGACTGCTAACTTCAAGGTGGGCAGTTCAAACCCAACAACTGCTCCTTCAGAGAAAGTGGAGGCTATCTGTTACCATGAAGATGGACAGCCTCAGAAACCCTACAGAAGGTGCTGAGTCCGACGTGACTCAATGGCAGTGGGTCTGGGGTTTTGAGCTACCTGAATGCTGCTTAGAAATGAGGATGGTGAGATTTCATCTTGTGATCCAGACCTAAAGATGGAGAATATTTAAATGAATTGATCATGTTGACACTATCTGATTTCACTGATAAGTCTTACCATAATTAAAATGAAATAGCCAGACATTCTGTGCTATTAACTTGATGGAGTGAATTTATACATAATTTCTTCAATATGCTAGCAAATAACCATTGGGAGTTAAAAAGCAATATCATTTATAATACCATAAAAATATGAGATACTTAGGATTAATTCTGGGAAAACATGTGAAAAGCTAAACACTTAAAATGTTAAATATTGCTGATAAAAACTAAAGAAAAAAATAATTGGAGAGTTATTCATGGATCAGAAAACCAAATAAGATGACAATTCTCTCCAAACTAATCCAAATCCAACTCAAGCCCAATAAAAATTCCATCAAAATTCTTTCTAAAGGCTGATAAGCTGATTTTAAAATTAAGATGGAAATACAAATAAGCTAGAATAAGCAAAAAATATTTTTAAAGTTATTTCATTTTTAAAAGATTATGAAGCTACAGTATTAGAAAGTCCAGAAATAATACCACTATATAAACTATATATGGATATTTTAGGAGAGGGGTTCTTGACAGCAAATAGCATTGGAATAACTGGATATCCATATTAAATTTGAAAAATAATTTTCAATCCTTGCCTTTCAACATAAATGAAAACTAACCCAAAATGAATCACAGGCTAAATATGAAATCTAAAACTATAAAACCTGTAGAAAAATACAAGAAAAATATTGGAGCTGATGTGTTTCAATTATTTTTCTAGATTATATATATATATGGTGATGCGACATGTTTTATCCAATTCCCCTAGTAGATTTGAAGGCATTCCCTATAACCAAAGAAACGTTTTTTAAATTCTGCAGCAAACCACCTGAATAATCAACAAAATTAAAAAGTGCTGTCGTGGAAACCCTACAAGTACAGTGGAACTGACCCACAGACTTCCCAAAGCTTTACATCTTTATCAAAGAAAACTGGATCTGAAATGCTGACCTTTTGGTTACCTGATAAACACTTACCTACTGTACCACCAGGGTTCCTTGACTAATCATATTGCATCGCTAAATACCTAGTTACCAACATGATTTGACACTATAGGCCACAGTAGAACTGCCCCTGTGAGTTCCTGAGACTAAGTCTGTACAGCAGTAGACAGCCTCATCTTCTCCTTTCAGCAGCCCTCCATGAGCACGCACTGCTGACCTTGTGATTAGCAGCTCAAGGCACAACCCACCCCACCAGCCCACAACGAAACTCCCTGCCATTGAGTAAGTGTTGATTCATAGTGACCCTAAAGGACCAAGTTGAGCTACCAGAGCTCCTTAGAAGTAGCCACCAATAAATCAATTTTGTTGTGGAATGACACCAAAATCACCAACCTACTCTTATTTTTTAAAATTTTGTGTTTACTTATCTATTTTTGTTTGTTTTCAGAGGTTTTTTATATTGCAGATAAGGAGCCATAGATCAGTATTGACTTTATAAACCTGTGCAGAAAGGAAAAGCATCATTATAGTATTGTACACAGCTCAGCTATGTACTGTATTTATACTATAATAGAGTTATAAACAATGAAGCGTATACCCCAAACTCAAACTAACAACATAACTGTTGGAAAGGTTATATTAGAAGTATGCATTACTAATAGAATTTTCATTTTTTAAAGATAGGAGTTGATACATGTAGAGTGGAATTAGAGGAAATAAAGAACGCTAAATCCCCATCTTTCAGATAGATAACAGTTAAAACGGAAAAATCAAGAAACAGCTCTATAAGCATATTACATAGCAATATGGAGGTAAGCACCAATGTCACAGAGTAAGTAAAAGGATTATGTGATAGTTGGATTTTATGTCAACCTTGGTGGACCCTTCTTCTAGGACATGATGACCTAACAGCGTAGTCAACTCCATGGGGAAACCTTCTGTGAAGCTGCCAAGCGTTTGTGGGGAGAATGGACCACCTTAAGCTGCTCACAGTCTTGACATGATGGATGGAGACTTCGTGATAAGTGGCTCTAGTGTAAATTCACGTCAACCACTGAATTCGATTCCTGCATCAGTTTCATCTACCTCCTTTTATATCCCAGGAGCCTCCAGTGGACTGTCAGCCACAGATTAATTCACGGCATCCACCAGCAGGAATTCATTTTCCAAAAAGAAAAAAAAAGAATTCATTTCCTGCTCCCTCTTCATCAGCTCCTGCAGCTAGAGGACTCGGGAGAAGCCCTCAGCTGAAGTCTGTCCCAGGGACTGGAATCGAACTGAGCGAACCCGCATCTGCACCTGTGTGAGCCAGTTCTTGGCATACATCTCTTTCAACATAAGGATACGTACAAGTGTCACTCCGGCTTTGTTCCTCTAGGGAAGCCAGCCTAATACAGCTTAACGCTACGTTGAGGGAAATTGAGAATAGCGTAGGAGAGAAAACCGTCTATTATTTTTCATGAATATCAGGGAATGATTTGATTATTTAAGCTATATGCGTGTATCATTTTAAAAGAAATAAATTTAAGTGTTTTACATAATTAAGTATACAAAACGCATTATAATACGTGTTGTTATTGTTGCAAAGTGCCGTCTAGTCAGTTCCAGAGGAAGAAAGCACTCCTAGTGGAGTAGTCAGAGAATGATTCCTGCAGTATGGGCTGAAATTGGGCCTCAAAAATGAAGTAGAACCAATATCTGTCCTCATACCAAGCAAGCCTTCCTAGTCAGATGACTGTGATCTGACCTGAGAATCGTGTGTCTGAAACGAAAACTCAAACAAATGCTATTGTCAGTGGGCTTCATCCTAATGTCAAATCAGAGAAATTGGAACTGATTGTCATGAGCAACATGCTAAAATAGCATATAATCTGGATTTAGTAGGAAAAGGTACCATGGACCAGTGAGAGAAACTTGACCTATGTATTTGCCTTTAATGGCCTTTTTGGTTCAAATATCATAGCTTTTCAACCTAGTACAGAGTTGTTGGGTAGGTGGGTGTGGTGAGTAGACTAATGTACATCTGCACACCCCTCCAAGGATGTTATATTCTAATTGCTGGAATCTGAGAATGTGTCCTTTTGCAGAGCAAGGGGGAATTTAGGTAGCAGAGGGAGCAAAGGTTCCTGATCAATTGACCCCACCCATTTATCTGTCAGTTTGTTGTACTGTGGTAGCTTGTGCATTGCCGGGATGCTGGAAGCTGGGCCACTGGTATTTCAAATGCCAGCGGGGCCACCCGAAGGGAACAGGGATCCATGAAGCTTTCAGACTAAGAACAGCAATGAAGAAATACTCGGCCTCCCACTTTAGAGGAAGTTGCTGCTGAAAATCTTATGCAGAACTGCAAACCACTGTCAGGTACTGAGGGTCTCCTGAGTGGAAACAGAACGTTGTTGGAGACAGTTCCAGTAGCGGGCCCCCTCAGGTCCAAGGGCTCTCAAGACGTGCCTGAGGAGGATCTGATTTTTCAGAGTGGAGTTGACTATGGTGGTGTGAATCAGGTACAGACAGCCTTTGGAAGTGGAGCCTTTGAGACCTTCATTTGCTGATGGCGCTCAACTGAAGGTAAGGAATAACAGATGCAAAAAGTTGCTAATGATCAGAACTTGGAATGTGCCCAATATAAATCTAGGAAAATCTAAAGTGGTCAAATATGAAATGGAATGAATAAAGGTCAATATCCTAGGCCAGGGGTGCTCAATACGTCGATCACGATTACTAGTCGATCGCAAATGTAGTATGGGTAGATCTCATGGCATTAAAAAACAGACGTAAGCCTATCATCAATCCTGTCACTTAATTGATATACAGCACAGCCAATCAGATGCAATGTTAAGTGTCAGACACAAGTGCAAACAACTGTACTAAGTGCAGCAAAACTGACAAGCTAAGTTATCGCAAATTTTTAGACCTTTTTTTTTTTCCTCTTACATTCAAGAAAGGGTACTAAAATGAGTGGGGGAGCTGGACCAAGTAAGAAGACAAAAACCTATCACTTTCTTATGGAATGGGAGATTTTGACACCACAAGCCAACATTCAGTTGAAGTCCAGAGCGCGTGAACAGTTCTGGAACTTACTTGCAAAAGAAAAGTACCCAAACATGAGAAAATGTGCTACCTCCTTGACTGCATTATTCAGTTCTACTTATTTGAGTCAGCCTTTGCCCACATGAAGATTATTAAGTCCAAGTACCATTCCAACATGACTGCTGATCATTTGGAAGTGTGCTTGAGGCTGGCTGTCAGCAGCTACTGTCCAGACTATGCATCCCTGGCTGATTCCATTCAGTGCAAATCATCAGAGTAAACTCAGGTAATGACAAAAAAATGTACATAATTAATTGTGTTGTGTTGTGCAATATGGATTCATGTGGTTATGCAAGGTACATAAACATACATTGTACATATAAAGAATTCTCAATGCATTTATGAATAAATGTAATAAATAAATATATGTTTTGTATTTTTATGGTTGGTAGATCATTTTTACCTGATCATTTTATAGTAGCTTGCATGCTGAAAACCTGTGAGCACCCCTGTCCTAGGCATTAGTAAACTGAAATGAACTGTACTGGCCATCTTGAATCAGAAATTCATATGATTTACTATGCTGGGCATAACACAATCAAGAGGAATGGTGTGGCATTCATGGTCAAAAATCACATTCCAAAATATTCTTGAAGTACAATGCTGTCTGAGATAGGATTTTATCTATTTACCTTCAAGGAAATACAATCAATAGCACTATCAGTCAAATTTATACAGCAACCACAAAAGCTAATGATAAAGAAATTGAAGAATTTTACCAACCATTTCAATCTAAAATTGATAAAACCTACCATCAAGATGCCTTGATAAATATTGGAGATTGGAATACAAACGTTAGAAACAAAGAGGAAGGAGCAGTAGTTGGAAATTATGGCCTTGGTGATAGAAATGAAGCTGGAGATCACATGATAGAATTTTGTAAAACCAATGACTTGTTCATAGTAAATACCTTTTATTTAACAAAAGGCAATTATACACATGGACTTCTAACATGGAATACACAGAAACCAATTGACTACATCTGTGGGAAGAGATGATGGAAAAACTCAATATTAGCATCTAAAACCATAGTAGAGGCTGACTGTGAAACAGACTATCAATTGCCTATATGTAAGTTCACAATAAAGTTGAAGAAAATAACAACAGGTACACAAGAGTCAAAACATGACTTTGAGTCTATCCCACCTAAATTTCAAGAACATCTCAAGATCAGATTTGCTGCACTGAACACTAATGACAGAAGACTTGATGAGTTGTGGAATGACATCAAGACCATCATTCGGGAAGAAAGCAAACGGCCATTTAAAAACAGGAAGGAAAGAAAGATCAAAGTGAATGTCAGCAATGTCAGAAGAGACTCTGAAACGTTCTCTGAATCATAGAGCAACTAAAACAAATGGAAGAAATGATGAGGTCCCAGAGCTGGATAGAAAATTTCAAAGGACAGCTCAAGAAGACAAAGTCCACTATTATAACAAAATGTGTAGAGACCTAGAATTAGAAAATCAAAAGGGAAGAACACACTCAGCATATCTGAAACTGAAAGAACTCAAGAAAAATTCAAGCCCCGAGATGCATTCTTGAGAGATTCTATGGACAAAATATTGAATGATGCAGGAAACATCAAAGATGATGCAAAGAATGCACACAGTCACTGTACCAGAAAGAACAAGTCAACAGTCGACCACTTCAGGATGTAGCATATGAGCAAGATCGATGGTGCTGAAGGAAGACGTTCAAGCTGCACTGCAAACATCAGTCAAAAGCAAGGCTTTGGGAATTGATGACACACAAGTGGAAATGTTCCAACAAGCTGATAGCACTGGAAGCCCCCATTCAAATATATCAGGACATTTGGAAGACAGCTCCTTGGCCAACTGACTGGAAGAGATTCAAATTTGTATATAGTCCCAAGAAAAGTGTCTTAACAGAATGCTCATATTATAAAACCATATTATTGAGGTGACATGCAAGTAAAATTTTGCTGAAGATCATCCAACAATGATTGGCAGCAGTGCACTGACAGGGAGCTACCAGAAGTTTAGACTGGATTCTGGATTCAGAAGAGGACATTCAGTAAGGGATATCATTCTTGATGTCAAATGGATCTTGACTCGAAGCATAAAATATCAGGAACATTCTTATTAGTATTTCATTGGCTACACCAAGACATTGACTATGTGGATCATAACTGACTATGGATAACCTTGAAAAGAATGGAAATTTCAGAACAATTCCTTGTGCGCATGCAGAATTGGGACATGGATCAAGAGGCAGTTGTACGCATGGAACAAGGAAATACGACAAGCTTTAAAATCAGGAAAAGTTTGCGACAGGGTTGTATCCTCTACCCCTACGTCTTCCATCTGTATGCTGAGCAAATCATAAGAGAAGCTGGCTTTTATTAAGAGCATGACATCGGGATTACAGGAAGGCTTATTAGCAACCTGTGATGCCGATGACACAACTTTGCCTTCTGAACGCAAAGAGGACCGGAAGCATTTGCCGATGTAGCTAAAAGATTTCAGGTTTCTGTCTGGATTTAAACTCAATATTAAAAAGATAAAAATCCTTACAACAGGATCAATAGGAAACATCATGATAAATGGAGAAAAGGTTGATGTTATGAAGGAGTCTGAATTGCTGGAGTCTACAATCAATGATCATTGAAGCAGTAGTCAAGAGAGTAAAAGGCCATTTGCATTAGGTAAATCTGTTGAACAAGACGTCTTTAGAGTATTGAAAAGCAAGGATATTGCTTTAAGGAGCCTGGTGTGCTTATTCCAAACCATGGTCTTTTCCTCATATGCCTATGAGAATTGGACATTGAATAAAGATTTGCCTCATATGCCTATGAAAGTTGGACACCGAGTAAAGAAGATAGAAGAATCAATGCATTTGAATTATGGGGCTGGCAACGAATATTGAAAGTACCATGGACTTCTAAAAGGACAAACCAATCTGTCTTGGAAGAAGAAGAGCTAGAGTGCTCCTTAGAGGTAAGGATGGCAAGATACCGTCTTACATACTTTGAACCTGTTGTCAGAAGAGACCAGTCCCTGGAGAAAGACGTCGTTCTTGATAAAGTACAGGGAGGGCTCAACAAAAAAGGGAAACCTTCAACGAGATGGATTGACATCGTGGCTGTGGCAATGGGCTCAGCGATAGGAACGATCGTGAGGATGGCACGGGACCATGCAGTGTTTCTTTCTGGTGTGCATGGTGTTGCTTATGGGTCTGAACCGACTTGATGGCACCTAACAACAACAATCAATTGACCTTGAGATGTAGAGATCGCTCGGGATTACCCAAGTGATCCATACGTAATAACAAATGTTCTTGTTAGTAAGAGGTGGGGGCAGTGTGAACCAGAGAAGGACATGCAATCGTGGAAGCAGGATCAGACTAACGCAATGTGGAAAGACTCACCCAGGCATTGGAGGAAAGTGACACTAAGGAAGACAGACAGCCTCTAAAAGTTTGAAAAAACAAGAAAATGGCTTTTCTCTGTGTCTCCAAAGTGGAACGTAGCTTTGCTAATATCTTTATTTTAGCGAAATCAGAACTATTTCAGATTTCTAACCTCCAAAACTGTGTGATAATAATAAAAATAATAAGACCTACATTTATGGGAATTTGCTATTAGATAAATAAAAAACGAATATAGTGGGGAAGCATATAATTTTGGGAAAAAACATCAGAAGTTAAGATAGGGCCAAGTGAGGCAGACCAATGTAAGAATTCATAATGGTGAACTGGAAAACCCCCAAACCCCACTGTTGTCCAGTAATTTTGCTTCATAGTAACCCAATAGAACAGAGAAGGATTCTTTCTTAGGGTTCCCCAGGCTATAAGTCTTTATGAGAGCAGACAGCTTCTCCACTTTCTCCCTCAGAGCAGCGGGTGGGTTTCGGCAGTCAGTCTTTAGCAATCCACGGCGCAGAAATGCACGAGAGACCTTCAAAACGTTTGTGGGAGAATGGAATGAAAGATAAGTAGATTTTTCCATGAACTTTTTGAAGTCCTGTGTGCTAGAGACTAGAAGTAGAAAGGAACGGAGTTGTGAAAGGGTTGTATGACAAATTTATTTCACTGTTGCTAAGCACAAAGGCAGGAGAGAGTGGCATGACGTTCTAGAGTTTGGAAAGAGGACACCGACATTACAAACAGAGACTTGCTGGGCAGCCCAAGGCAATCACTTTATTGTTCCCATCAGGTACTCCCATTAGCCGACCATGCCTTCACCTAGCCTCTTACCAGCATTAACTTGAAGAACAAAATTCCTAAGAGGAACATGAGCTGCAACTCTGGGACAGTTTTGAGGACTGATGCCAACCTATTCTTACAATCTTTAAGCAATCACCATCCTCACTCAAACCAAGACAAGTTTTACTTGTGCAAAAATCCTTTGCCAGGAATCTTTATTACTCCGTTATATGATTGATTGCCTTAAACCACACTAGCAGGAGGATAAGGCATCGTAAAAGCCCAGAGAAATCTGCTTACACGGGCTTTGGATCAGAGGAACAAATGGAAATCTTAATTTCTTAAAGCTGAAAGCAGTTACTGGATGAAATTCCTAAGGAACCTTGAACAACCTATTGAACCAAAACAACATCCTGTCCTGCAAATTCTTTCAACGCGTTGTGAAATACAACAGACATCATGTTTGTACCGTCAGAACATAAAACAGCGTCTTGAGCTTCCAATGCCATGAAATAGATATGCTATTTCAGAAATTTGGATAAATAAGTCTCTGGTTCTGTTGAAAAAAATTATGGCCTCGTGTTTATTTTTCTCAGGTTGAACCTATTGCCAGATAATTATATCAAAATGAATTTCTTTCCCAATCCTCCAGAAAAGAATGCTTGGTATGTTTGATCGGTCTGTGTGCTATCATGCGTTTTATGAGCTCCTTGCTTAACCTTCTGTTAATATATTCTTTTCAAGGAAAAGAGAAAGACCATAACCAGAGGTGACGGCAGTGGCACCGGATTGCTCACTAGCAGTCACTTGTACTATGCCAAGGAAAGGAAGTCACTCTGTCCTGTCTTTTGGCATATCGCCTCTCTGATTCCCTAAGTTCCTCCTTAGAGCTTCTCCGATTCACTGACTCCCATAGCGCCATGCATTCCTGCATCATAACCCTGCTACACTCAGCCAATGTCTAAATGAATAATAACCTGTTGAACGTCTGTCTTCAGTGTTACACAACACGGTAAGATCCATGTCGGTCTTTTTCCAAGCCTTATTACGAAGTATCTTACATTATGCTTGAGAGATGGTAGGTTCTATTTAAATGTGTTTTGAGTAAATAAGGGAGTGACTTAATGAACAAGCAATAGGAATGACTAGATAAGGAAGGTCAACAGCCTTTAGAAACTGGACTAGGCAAGAAAAGAGTTCTAGTGTTTAGAAGCTGCCTGCACAATGGCTCCAGTCGTTACACAATTGCCGGAGACATGAAAATGTTCTGAGTACATTATTCCTTAGAGAGCATTTCTTTCTTTGGGTTTTATTTCTTTTAAATAATTTTATTGGGGCTCATACAACTCTTATCGCAATCCATACATCAATTGAGTAAAGCACCCCTATACATTCGTTGCCCTCATCATTCTCAAAATTTGCCTTCCGCTTGGGTTCCTGGAATCAGCTCATTTTCCTTTTTTTCCTCCTCCGCCCACCCCGCTCCCCACTCCCTCATGAACCCTTAATAATTTATAAATTATTATTTTATCTTATCTTTCACTGCCTGGCATCTCCCTTCACCCACTTTCCTGTTGCCCATCCCCCAGAAAGGAGGTTATATGTAGATCCCCGAGATCGGTTCCCCCTTTCTAACCCCCTTCCCTCCTGGTATCGCCACTCGGGTTTTTTTTAAATCATTTTATTGGGGACTCTTACAGCTCTTATAACAATCCATACACTAAGTGTATCAATCACATTTGCGCACACATTGCCATCATCATTTTCAAAGCACTTTCTTATTGTTAAAAACCAAAGCTCTGAGGCATTTTATTATAAAAAGTCAGACTCATACATAAACAATAGGTACTTCAAAATTCATCATACATTTATTTCATTTTTTAGCTTGGCCTTCTAGAAAATCTTTAGCTTCATTGATTTTGGCTGCTATGTACGGAGATCCTCCTTTATCTGGGTGATTTAAGAGCATAATTCGTTAATGAGCATCTCCTATTTTTCCATTATTGGCAGTAGGACTTACACCCAGAATTAATGCTGCCTCCCATTTCATTTTGGGTTCAAATCCACCTCGGTAATAGCCACCATGGATGGCAGATTTTGGTGGACTTTGAAAAGCTTGTTTTACTTGAGGCTCCACATGCTTCATGGCTTTCAAAACATAACGGCCTGCAAATCCTGCAGCAGCAATGGTCAGTCCAAATACACCACAGTGCTGGCCATGACTCTGCTTCAGCTGCGCTGCTCTCACTGGGCACGCAGCTCATGACAGGTCCCAACCCGCATTTTCTTACTTGAGCCCTTGCTATCAGCCCCTCTTTTTTACTCTTCCTCCCCCACCCTCCCACCCTCGTGACCCTTGATAAATAACTTGTTATTTTCATATCTTACACCATCTGCTGTCTCCCTTCACCCACGTTTCTGTTGCTCATCCCTCTGGAGAGGGGTAGGGTTGATACTATTGGTTCCTCCTTTCTCCTCCTTCTTTCCCCACCTTCCCCTACCCTCATGGTATGGCTACTCTCATGACTGTTCTGAGGGGTTTATCTGTCCTGGATTCTGTGTCTCAAGAGCTCTTATCTGCACCAATGTACATGCTCCGGTCTACCCAGATTTGTAAGGTAGAACTGGGTCATGATAGCAGGGCGGAGGGTGGGTGAGTGGGGTTGGGCATTTAAGAACAAGAGGAATGTTCTATATTTTGTTGGTGCTATACTGCCCACTGGCTAAATTGTTCTTTCTTTGTTACTCGACTGAGGAGATGTCCAATTGTCTACAGATGGGCTTTGGGTCTCCACTCGGACCACCCTCATTTGCGTGATATGATTGTTTTGGATCTTCTGATGGCTGATACCTGATCACGTCGACACCTTGTGATCACACGGGCTTGTGTGCTTCTTCCATGTGGACTTTGTTGTTTCCCAGCTAGATGGCTGCTTGTTTAACTTCATGCCTTTAAGATTCCAGACGCTATATCTTCTAATAGCCAGGCACCATCAGCTTTCTTCACATTTGCTTAGGCACCCATTTTGTCTCCAGCAATCATGTTGGGAAGGTGAGCACCACAGAATGCCATTTTAATAGAACAAAGAGTTCCTTGCATTGATGGAGGAGTTGAGAAGAAGGCCAATGTCTATCTACTACTTTAATACTTAACATATAAATATATGTACATATATCTATATCCCTATCATAGATTATATATTTATATATATTCATGTCCATATTTTACCTCTATAGATGTATTTTGCCTCCTAATTCTTTCCTCTATTTCCTTTTACTTGTTCTACTACACTATAAAAATTCTCTTGTCTGGTCATCTCTTTAATATGTCGAAATGTAGTGTACATTTAGTATTTTTCTGTGTCTAAATTTTAGTCATGTCATATCTTTTCAAATAATACTGTTCGTGGTTTTGCCTGGATGCTCTTAAGGCTCCCTCTCTGCATGCTCTAGTTTAGGGATGATTCAAGTACATTACCTGCCCTGGCTTCAGACTTCAGCATTAAATCATAGCATTGACCCGCATGGGTTTCTGAATGGATATCACGCAGATTCTGTTTTCTGTTATTAGAGGATTGCATCCTAATAAAGCATCTGCAGGCATTAGCTATGAGCGAGCCAGGAAATAGCCAAACTTGATCTTGAGGTTCTATTTTCCCACCTTTTGGGTTCTTCTTTTAGTAAATTAATCAGGAAGTAGGCAATATTTCAAGCAAATTTCTTGTTAATTTATGAGCTCAGATTTCAAGAAATAAGACTTCCAGGAATATTAGGATGTATGATCACATCAGAAGTGGATTTAGGCAGAATTTCATATCTACTCAAAGTGGTTGCCCATCTTTTTCCACATTTCAACTCTCTATCCCCAGAATGCAAAGCTGTGCCTCTTTGGTAAATTGTAGTGGTTATGCGTTAGGCTGCCAACTGCAAAGTCAGTAGTCTGAAACCACCAGTCGCTCCACGGGGAAAAGATGGGACTTTCTACTCCCAGAAGGAGTTAGTCTTAGTATCATTTCTTGACCTTTTGGTTAAGATCAAGTGAAGAGTTACAGTTTTGGAAATTCACAGGGGCAATTCTACCCGGTCCTATAGAGTCACTGTGGGTTTGCTGGCATCAACTGGATGGCAGTGAATGAGTTGACCTTGTTTCTTATTGCAAAAAGGTTTGCCACTGAGTGATTGAGGGACAGTTGGCTGAGTGGATTATACATTTTTAAAAGTGTAGATTTACGTAAAGCACAGTACAATTTTCAAAAACATTTACGTATCTGGAGCCATTAATGTTATTAACGGGTGACAAGTTTACAATGTTGTGGCTACCTGCTTACCTCTGGATTCTGTTAATCAAAACAACGAATTAAAATTTTGACAATTGGAAGATAAGAGGTTTAAGAAAAAAAACTTATTTTAGTGTAAGAGAAATGAAAGAAGAAAGAACCAGGACTCTTAAGTGCTTGGGAGAGGGAGAAAGAAGTTTGTAGAGGTGAACTTCAGTTGAATGACCTTCCAGTTTGTCTTGGCTGTCCAACTTGTGTGTGTGTGTGAATGTGACGCATGCTGCAGACAGGACCACGTGGGTCCCGTGTTCAGATGCGCTCTTTCCCTTTCGTTTGCTTCTTCTCTTCCTTTGCCCCCATACATCAAGAATGGAATTTAGCAGTTCAATGAAAGTGAGCTCATCACAATGTTCTCAGCTAATTTAACTGATTCTTACACAGCACTCAGAGAAAGCAGAAAAACAGAAGACCTCCCACAGTAAGTTTTACTAAAACGCACATACGCACCACCATTCCTGCATGCATACTCTCGTGTTCCGATCTTTAGCACTTTCAAACACCACCATGGAACTTGCAGACATGAACTCTCAACCCAAGTTCAGTGGAATGGCCCTGAGGTCCTTTAAGAATCATACTTTTGTACATATTCACGGAAGAAAGACAACTTGTACATTAAAAAACAAAGCCTTTGGCATAAGTCTCCAGCCCTCAGGCACTGGATGGTGTAGCTAAAGGCTGTAGGCTGCATGCGCATTCAGCCACGGAGGAGACACAAATTCAGTAAGGGTTCAGTCACCTGTGGCCTAATGCCCTGAATAGAAAATGAAATCTTACCTTAACACGAATCATTTTTCCTGTTTCATTTTTCTTCTTTAAAAGATGGGCAGAAACAGATGTACAAATGTGCTTGACACAATGGATGGATGTATGGATATGATAAGAGCTTTACAAGCCCCCAATAAAATGATTTCTTAAGATATGGAAATAATAATAATTTATCAAGGGGTCATGAGGGTGGGAGGAAAGAGAGGGGAGGGTAAAAAGAGGAACCGGTACCAAGGGCTCAAAGAGAATGTAAATGTTTAGAAAATACTGATGGCAACATGTGTACAAATATGCTTGCTACAATTGATGTGTGGATTATTATAAGAGCTGTAAGAACCCCAAATAAAATGATCTTTTAAAAAGGGGGGTGGGCAGCATCTTAAATGAGCACATTGCGACCTCTCTATACCCAGAGAAAACTCTGAAAGGACCGAAATGTAAAACCACTACTTTTCCCTCTCCCGCCGGAAAATGTTTCCCACAATGACTGCTTATTACCAAGCTTTGAGGGCTCCTTCTCAGGTGGGCTACCTCCTGTCACGTGGCAAAGAAGCAAGCCCACACACTTCGTGCCATTTCGAGGCATTACATACAGCCAAACCTTTGCCTTCTTTAATTTCTGTTGAGAAGAGAGCTCTGAACTCTAACTTCTGTTAATAGCTGTCAGCCCAGGCCACACAATCGGCAAAGCCCTGAGCCATGAGACCTCCCAAAACCTTGGAGATGCCTGGGAATCTGAAACAGGTACCACTGTTTATTTGAGCAGAAGCCTTTTATTTTCCTTTGCCACTGAGACTTAAACAAGTCTTTAGACATGGTTTTCAAGTCTCTCGCTTGGTCTTTTGTCCCCCCACAGACAGATTTATCCTGAGTGTTTTCCTCCTCTTCTCGGGAATTGGCTCTTGACATCTTTGCTAGAATGGATATCAACACCACAGTTTATGTTTATGTCTCCCCCACCCCCACCCCCAACCCCCACTTCAAAGACAGGCTCGCTGATGTGGTGAGTTGAGCGCTGAGAAGCAGAGCCAAGGCGACTGAGTCATCTCGCCTCATCTCCTGTCTCCCTGAGTCTGACCAAAATGACAGGCTCTGCTAACATGTCACTGGGAGACCGCAGCAGAAAGGACGGGGAGGACTGGTCCCATGTGACCCTAACCACTATAAGAAAAGTCCCTTTTCCAGTGGGACAGTGGGAAGATGTGAATATAGAAATCAGCTTCCATCCCCATCTGCTCTTCGGTCCACCGCTTAAATGTGACCCTTTCTAAATTGGGACAAGCCACTTTGGAAAGCAACTAAATCTAAATATTTGCATTCTCCGTAACCAAGAATTTCCACTTCTGCATACATAAGATATATGAGGGTGGGGGGAGGGGGTTTCAAAAAGTTCATGGAACACCAAGATGAAGGCAGGCCCCTGCTCCCAGGGATGCAGTCTTCCCATCCTGTCTCTTTAGCAATGAGGCCGAGAGCCTGCCGAGCATCCAGGACGTCCATCACCCCCACTCGATGTACATCTTAAAATGCACCTTGACAGGAGCTTCACCACCGCTGGGATCTGTTTTTCAAGATGAGGGGAGAGAGAGAAGTGCATTCAGTTGCTGACATACAAAGCTGTGCTGGGTCACACCAATTCAACAGACAATCCTACTAGAGTGCTAAGGAAACCTTCGTGGAAATTCGCATCAAGAAGCGGGCAGGGGGGTGGGGGGCATGCCTTAGAGAAAGACCATTACATTTCTGTTAGTAGGAAAATGGGGTGGAGGAATCTCCCATCAGGAAAAAATACTTAACAATGCGTACATAGACTGCAAGGAGAGACTATGCCTGGTACAGTGTTCTGAATGGAACACTTTTAACCTAGTTTCTCTCAAGCCCTGTTCTAAAGACTACTGTGACTTTAGATTCTGCTCTTTTGAGGCACACAGTATTCTTCATAGGTCCCAAAAGGACTCAATGTGGAACCCCACTGTGGTAGTTACATCATCTGTTGTCAATTTGAGACTTTAAAGTGAAGGGGTGGAGTTTAGCCTGTCAATCAGGCTGCAGCTTGATGACCTCATTTGGAGGTACTGAGGAGATAAATAGCTCACTGACAGCAGGACCCAGGTTCACTCCCTGTGAGACATTCCCATTGACCAGACTCACAGAGCTATGCTAGAGCTCTGGAGCTGGAGGAGCCACAATAAACACCCCTGCCCGCGCTGAAATGCTTGCACCACCACTGGATCCACAAGACCTTCCACCCACTGGCCTGTGATCTTCCTGCATTCGGCATCATTGCCTGTGTTTCATGAATCTGAAGAGAACTTTATAGATTGGTATAAGGCATATGGGTTAATATCAGACTTATGGACTTGATCTGGCCTGGGCTGGGATGTTTTCTTTATATACAACTACTTTTTTTATATAAAGTTATCTCTTATACACATATGAGGGTCTCTGGATTTGTTTCTCTAGTCAATCCAGACAAATACATTTCCGATTTTTTAAAAATTGAAGGGGACACATGTGGACCAAGACTCTGGTGAATTCTGTCTGACATGGACCCGGAATGTGAATACCCTTGTCATTGTGCAGAATGCATGGAAAGTGGATTATGGCAGATGCAGGTAAAGTTAAAATGTAACACCTTATCATTTGATCTCCTTTGTGATCCACTTTAAAGTTGTCCTGGTTTTTAATGTTTTCTGCTTTCTTTTCAGTTGAGGTTTTTATTTCTTTCTTACTTTTTGTTCTTAATTTGAGTGTGTGTGTGTTTTTCTGTGTATGAAATTCAGGATTGGTAAATATATACAGGCAGAAATTGGATTAATGGATACTTAAGGGTATGGCAGGGGAGGCTAGGGGGAGAATGGGAAACTAATAACGATCAATACATGGATAAAGAAAATGTTCTAAAACTGATTGTGGTGATGATTGTACAACTCTTCTTGATGTGATTAAACTATTGAATTGTATGTTATGTGAATTACATGCCAATAAAACTGTTTGTTCCTTTTTTAAGTTCATGGGAAAATGAAACTAAAACATAACAGAATTTTTCCACAAAATTTTTGACGCTCCTCTCGTACATAATATACATGGAGATTCTTGGATACACTGTATGCATTTACCTAGCTTTACATAAGAAGTCTTTGAGTGGTATAAATGATTAATTATTCTACTACTGGCCAAATGGTTTGGCAACTGTGTTAGGCAGAGTTCTCTAGAGAAACAAAACCAGGATACCTATGATTATATATATAAAAGGATAAGTTTATACAGTGAGAAGGAATAGAACAGCTAATTAATCCACACAGCAGTACAGAGGGCTCAGTCCAACTCAATTTTGTAGGACAATTAATCTACCGAAGGTCCTTCCTACAAAGTGGCTGGCAGAAGGTGTGGAGTCTGCCCACAGGCAAAATGAGCAGTCTGCCCTCAGGCAGCAGACATGGCAAGGTGGGGTGGCAACAACTGGAAGATGAGATGTTTAGGTGTAGCAGAGGCCAGTAGGGCAGCAGCTGAGTGTGGAGCAGGTCACAATGGAGTCTCAAGGCATAGCGATGAACAGCATGGTGACACGATCCACCATGATCCACAGGTTGGCTCCGCCCACAGGTAGTGCAGAGCAGCTAACTCGGGGCAGCAGCACTCTGGTCCAATCACCGGGGAGAAAGAGGAAGAGGACAGCCTCAAAGAGCTATTTATCTCAGTCACCCTCCAATCAAGTTGCAACCTGATTGACAGGCTAAACTCTGCCCACATGTTCCTACAGGAGCCATGTTGGCACAAAAATCCTGTCACTCACTGTCCATTCCTTGCCAACTAGGCACTTATACACAAGTCTTTAGCCAGATGTAATTTCCAGACATTAATGAAATCATACTTATACCTAACATCATATACCTAGCATACATATAAATGAAAACATACTGAATCTATTTGTATCTGGTATATTATACATGAGAGAATAGATATTCAGTAAGCACATATAAAGAAGAAATATTGACAATCACAAACCTGGCCTTTGCAAGTGATCACTTTGTTGTAACTGATAGGGAGAACTACCTTCCTCCACTACCCATTCTGTATTTCCTTTGCCCTCAGCCAGCACCTCAGCTGGTTGTGGTTTTCTGCCTGGTGGGGTGACCCAGACCTTCATTCCTGAAGGGTCTAGGTCATTAGCAGTCCTGGAGGATGGGGTTGCTGTAGTTTACCATTAACGTTCCTCACAGGGCCTGGTAGTACTAAGAGATGACCCTAAGGAGTCTCCTGGAATCCAGACATATTCTTCTTCACCTCTGTTATGTAGCACCAATCCAATTTCTCCTTGGTAATCAGGATCAATCACACCACTCAGTATAGTGACTCTCTCATTTATCTGTTGAGCCAAAGGCACGAGGAGCCCAAAATGGTCAGGGGATATTCTTCATTGCCATGCTGTGATTCCAGGTGGAGTATTCCTTCTTTTGGACCTCCAAGCCTGAAGAGGATGGGGTTTCTGGGACAGGAAGCAAAGATGCTACAAGTGGATCACTAGGAGTAATAGTGAGTGGTGCCACCCCAGCTTCCACCCCTTGGTTCCTGGACCATGAATCCTGACTGTTGGAGGAATGGCACCCTATATTACCCGCTGGTTCAGAGCATGTACACACCCTCCTGGAGAAAGTTACCCCAGCCCTGCAAGATGTTGACACCCAGCTGGCATCATAATTGTGTCTTTTGGAGGCCCTTCCATCATTCTATCAAGGCAGTTGCTTCAGGATGATGAGGAACATGATATATCCAGTGGATTCCATGGGCCCATTGCTGCACTTCTTTTGCTGTGAAGTGAGTTTTATCTGAAGCAGCGTTGTGTGGGATGGCATGTTAGTGGATAAGGCATTCTGTAAGTCCATGAGTGGTAGTTTTAGCAGAAGCATTGTGTGTGGGGAAGGCAGATCCATATCTAAAGTTGGTGTCTGTTCCTGTAAGAACAAAACGCTGCCCCTTCCATGATGGAAATGATTCTATGTAATCAACCTGCCACCAGGTTGTTGGTTGATCTGAGGAATGGTCTCATATCTTGGACTCAGTGTTGGCTTCTGCTGCTGGCAGATGGGATATTCAACAGTGGCAGTGGTCGGTAGCACAGCAGTGTAGCAAAACAGGTCATCATGGACCCTTGAGGTGCAGCAGTGCACAGCATGGTGACATGATCCATGGGTTGGCTCTGCCCACAGGTAGCACAGAGCAGCTAACTCAGGCAGTAGCATGCTGGTCCAATTACCAAGGAGAAAGAGGAGCATGTTGACCTTAGAGAGCCATTTATCTCAGTGGCCCTCCAATCAAGCTGCAACCTGATTGACAGGCTAAACTCCACCCACATATTCCTATAGGGGCCATGTTGGCACAGCATCACTCACAGTTACTCAAATCTACTCTGAGGCGCCTCAGAAGGTAGGGATGGTGTTTTAGTCTGGGTAAACTGGAGAAACAAATCCACAAGAACTCGTATATATAAAGGGTAAGTGTACATTAAGAAAGCATCCCAACACAGTGCTGTCCAAGCCCATAAGTCCAACATCAGTCCATATGGCCAACACTGATCTATAAAGTCCTCCTCGATCTCACAAAACACATGCAATGATGACGACTGCAGGAGGAAAGCCGTATCCGTGAGCCTGTAAGTATCTCAGTGCTGGCAGGGGTCTCCATGCAGCTGCTCCAGCACCCAGAGCTGCATCAGGGTAAGTTCGTGTGGCTTCTCCTCAGGATGTCTTGCAGGAAGTGAGCCTTGCGAGCTGAAGCAGGGAATTGGCTAAGGCAGCTGCACCCTGGTTTCGACCATCACAAAGCAAGAAACCCGAGAACTAGAAAGATGAGGTTCACCAAGCCATATATCTCCCCGCCCTTCAATTAATCCCACATGTTTATCACCAGGTTGGCACAATAAGCCTTAACTAGCTCAGCTGGTGATCTGTTGCTGAAAGGTCACAGCCTTGGAACCTCGTGCACAGTTCCACCCTACACACACAGGGTCTCCATGAATTAGAATCAACTCAACACCAACGAACAATTTGTGTGTGTTTGTGGATGAAATTCATGTGTAGGTTCACCAAAAGACATAGAAGAATATTCATAAAAACAAAACTATATATGTGACGAAAAAATGTTTTGAGAATGATGAACGTAACGAATGTACAAGTGTGCTTTATACAACTGATGTATGGATTGTGATAAGAGTTGTGTGAGCCCCCGATAAAATGATTTAAAAAAACAAACTATAATTACAACAATATGGATGTATCCCACAAGCACAATATTGAACAAAATACCACAAATACAAAGAAAGCAAATATGGTAGAGTTCCCTTTTAGAGAGGGTAAAATTAACCTTTGCTTTCAGAAGTCAGGGTAGAGGTGAGTGCTGTTGGTTGTGACGGGAAGAATGTAGCAGTCTTCTGGGTGCTGGTAAAAAGATGAGCTGATGAGGCATAACTGAGGCCAATAGCTCAGCGTAGGAAGCAGGCCCCAGTGAAGCCTCACAGGTCTATTAATGCCAAGTGGCAGGAGGGTCGGTGTCTGGAGCGGTGGCAAGATGTGCTGAGCTGGCCCGTAGGCAGCAGACAGGGCAGGTGGGGTGGTGTCACAGCAGCGTAGAACAGCCCTGCTAGCACAGCGATGAGGTCCACCACAGCCCACAGGTTGGCTTGCCCACAGGTAGCTCAGTCCACATGTAGAGGCAGAGCTGCTAACTCAGGCAGTGCTCTGCTCCAACCACCAGGGAGAAAGAGGAAGGGCTAGGCTCAAAGAGCCATTAGCCTCGGTTGTGCCTCCAAAAAGATCATCAAACTGTGACCTGATTGGTGCCATGTTGGCACAAAAAAAAACCTAACTTTCATAGTCAGGTATTGTATAATGTTTTTTCATTAATATTTTAAAACCTGTTCTTATACGTGTACCTCTTTTGTTGTTCTTATTTAAATATTAAGTGTATGAAATAATAAACTACCTTTCAGTATATCTTTTTTTGTACTCAAAACAGTCATTAGGGCAGCAGGTTGGTTGTTCATTTAATTGAATTCTACCATTGTGTATATCTATCCAAGCCTTTCAGGTGTACCAAAGACAAAATGAGCACACACATCTTTACAGCAGTGAAATTCGGTCTTGCAAGTCGCAGGGAATTCCCAGTCTTTGCTAGTTCTCAGACAGAGGCAAAATCAGAACTGCACATATCTCGATTCACTGTGACAGATCAAGATGGTTCATATCCATTGCTTGGAAAGTTTGTTGAAAAGGATTCTGAGACCTCATCTGGGAGGCCCAGGGGGAAAAAATAATAAATGATTTGTCATGTCTACCATAAGACAATAAAGAGAGGGTGATATAATGAGTAGCATGGCTTTGATACCCTTGAGCTATGAATCTTAGATGACCTCTGAGCTATTTTCAAGCTTGCCAGTACATGAGCCCACCGATGAATCCCAGTGCCTAGTATCCCTATGGTGCGTAACAATAGGCTTCTTTAGTTACTCTTTTTATTAGATGATCACTACATTATTTTACTACTTACATTCATAAACATATCAAGGAAATGAAATCATTAAGATAACGTCTATATGTCAACACACGTTGAATATTTTTTCACCTTGAGAAGGAAATAAATGTTTAATAATAATAACAGCTGACATTTCTTGAGAATCTACTATGTCCTATGCAAATTGTCAAGTGCATGCCTTAACAAATGATGTCTTAGCCTTAACAACAGACTGATAGGTAAACATTCTTTTTCTTTTAGACTTCAATTTCTTTATTAATAATTCTAGTACTTGGCGCATAAATTTGAATAATAGTTGTATTGATTGGATTTCCTTGTATATAGAAAGATACAATCCTATCCCAGACAGCATTGTACTTCAACGTAGATCTTGAGGTAAACATTCTTATCCACATTTTGCAGATTGTATTCACATTTGCTGATAAGAATATTAAGTCATATTAACTACTAAAAGGCTTAAATTCTTGCCACAAGTCTCATTTGTCCAATAGAAAACAGGAAAGGGATTAAATTCACATCATTTTCCAGAGCTCAGAAATATATTTATAGGGACTTGGAACTATTTCTCAGACATTGCAATCCCACAAGGGCAAGACTTGTCCCATTGGTCAAGGCAAATACCCTGCCATTTCCTCTGCTCCCTGTTGATGTTCCCTTCCTATCAGCTCTGATCACAGAGGTAACCAAAGCATTTTACACTGTTCATGACCTCCATAAAGGTCCTGAATGTCCACAGCATTTACACCTGCCTTTTTGGACAGGGAATTGAGGTCCTGCCAACACCATTACTCCACCATCAATTGGAGAAGCTACATTCTTTTCTGCATTACATGTTAGGGTTCTCGTAGGTTGAACCATATAAAATTGCTGACATTCAGTCATTTTGACCCCCAAATATGACAACTTCATCTAAGTCAAACTAATACATAAATTTTTTAAACAGATAACTAAATTAGTTAAACAACTTGAAAATCATTGCTCAAGGACTTTAATGATTTTGAAGACTTGGTTGGTGCTTTAAAATACAATCTTTTCCTTTCTCAACCATCACTAATGACAGTGTCGAGGGATACAATCTTTCTCCAGGGTAATTTGTCACAATACCTGGTTTTTAAGAGCCTTCCAATTATGCATGCCCACTGAAACAGTAGCTTTCTTTCTAAGATTGTGGAAAGAATCAAGAATTTTAAAAATGTTTAGCTACAAGAATGTTCACGTTCTTGTGTGAATAGTGGGGAAAGTGTTGACAGAAAAACAAAACAAATGTCTAATAACAAGTGATCGGTTAACTGACTGATGAATATATTTCTAAATAATACAATAACAGGCATCCATAAGAAAGGATATACTTCTTTTCTCAGTCATTGAGGTTGATGGTCTTCCCTCTCTATGAGATGAATTTTTTTAGGTTTTCCAGAATGTCTTTAAGATGCGTGATCCCTTTAAAAGCCGATGTTCTATAGGGGGCAATGTTCCTTTAAACTTACTGCACAGCTAAACCCACTGCCATCCAGTGGATTACTACAGAGGGCTCTCAGACTATAAACCTTTACTGGAGCAGGCAGCCTCAGCTTCCTTTCACAGAGCAGATGGCGAGTTTGAACCCCTGACCTTGAGGCTAGCAATCCAATGTCTAACACACAGTAACACCAAATAGTGCAACATCACTAGCATATTATTAGAGAAAAGGACTAATTAGACAGAATGTCAAAATTCTGTCTAGTAGAGGACAAAGATGAGGCTGTCTGCTTTTGTAAAGATTTATAGCCTCAGAAACCCTCTACAGGCTATGATTTGGGGCTGATTTAATGGAAGTGGGTTTAGTTCACAAAAAAGGGTATCAGAATTGTTTCTTTCAGTTTATTATTAAAGCTGGTCTTTGCTTCCTTTTAAATTTAATTTGTTTAAGCACATAATGCCTATATTCAAGTCAAAATTTATACTCAGTAAAGTCTTATTTTTGTTTGTTTCTCTACTCTCCCTTGTTTCCCATCATCTACCACCGGTATAAATCAAACTTATATCAGTAGTTGATTTTTGAAGTATCTCTTTATGCAAAATAAGAAAGTATGCATATATGTCTTTCTTCTCCCTGAAAAGACAGAGCACCATGCTGTACACATATTTCTGTGCACTGTTATTTTTCCCACTTCATATATCATGAAGATTGCTTCATATCAATTTAATCTTCCTCATTCTACAAAAATCTGTTAGCATGCCATTGTGTGGCTCTATCATAGTTTATTCACAAGGTATGTTATTGGTGAACAATTGGCTTCAACACTTTCGTATTACAAATAAGATCACAATAAAAACCCTCATTTTGTTTTGTACTGATCGAGATTTATTTTCAAGATACGAGGGGCTTCAAAATTGTGTTGAAAATTGGAATTGAAAGATTGTGGAATTTTCACAAACTTTTTGACTCCCCCTCATATATCCTAGAAGTGAGAACTCACTCCCATCAAGCCATTCTGACTCCTCGTGACCCTATCGGACCTGGCAGCTAGTCGTGCCAAGCTTACCACACAGTGCCATCAGAGGTCCCGTCTACTGCAAAGTGCCTATTAAATTATTTTGCCCATTACTTTGGACAGTATCTGCCTTTTTCAATTTTTTAAGAAAATAGAAGTGTTGTATACGATTTTGATATGAGTCCTTCGTTGACAGGTGCCATTATAAATACCTTCTACCCCATTTTGGCTTGCTCTCATAGTTGACCTGGGGTTCGTTGGTTGAACATAAGGTCTGGAAAATATTAAAAACCAGGGCAAATTTAAATAGATCACAAGGGAGATCAAATGATAGGTTGCTAAATTGTAACATAACTGCCTCTGTCACAACCCCCTTTCCAATGCATTCTGCATGAAAGCAAGGCTAAATTGAATGAGATTTGGGTCAGATTTGGAGAATGTGGCCAGCTATAGAGTGCCTGATTCCCACTCATAGAATCCCACACAATTTAGCACTTGACCAGAGGACCCACTGGAAGTGTGAAAGAGAAGGGATGGGGGTGGACCATGGCCATGACAGCTATTGATCATATCACCTTCCTTTCTAATCAGAACCTTCCAGCTGTACTTACAGCAGGTCATTTCCTATCTCCAGCAGCCAACACTATGCAAGGATGGAATGCCATCCTCCAGAATGCAGTACACAGAGAACCAGACCTTTCTACGGCGCTGTGTTCCCCAAACGAAGAATCTACCTGCCTGAGCACCAAAGAGTAGTAGCAGGATTGACCTCTCTTCACATTATTAGAATGGCCCAGTTCCTAAATGCTTCCTCCCCCCACCCCACCCCACTACCATGATCCGAATTCCACCTTTCAAGTCTGGCTAGAGCAGAGGGTGTACAATGGTGCAGATAGGAACTGAAGGCACAGGGAATCCAGGGCGGATGATACCTTCAAGACCAGAACTGGGAGGGGCAATACTGGGAGGGTAAAGGGAGAGTGGGTTGGAAACTGGGAACCGGTTACAAGGATCTACATGTGACCTCCTCCCTGGGGGACGGACAACAGAAAAGGGGGTGAAAGGAGACACCGGATAGGGCAAGATATGACAAAATAATAATCTATAAATTATCAAGGGCTCATGAGGGAGGAGGGAGCAGGAAGAGAGGGGGAAAAAAGAGGACCTGATGCCAAGGGCTTAAGTGGAGAGCAAATGCTTTGAAAATGATTAGAGCAAAGCATGTACAGATGTGCTTTATACAATTGATGTATGTATGGATTGTGATAAGAGTTGTATGAGTCCCTAATAAAATGTTTAAAAAAAGAAAGAATAGCGAACTAAAAGATGTTATCTATCCTGTCCCCACAACTGATCCATTATCTAAATTCCATAGCAATCTCAGCCCTACAGCTAAGAGTCAGATTCTGGTGGCATGCTGCCATTGAAATAAAATAACTTCAGTCTGTGAGTCCCTAAACATAAAATTCTGAGACTGGTTTTACAGACTGCTCAACTGTAATTTTAATTGTATTTGCAGTCTCACCAGCAATGTTATATTTTAAATTTTGGCATATATATATATTTTTTAAATAGTCCACTTAACAGAGACTGTATTTAAAATACCCACTGGAGGAACTAGATGTCATTCTGAAAGTGGCTGGTACACTGGGGATTCGTGCTAGGGACCGCATGTTTCAAACCACCCAAGAGGACCGTTCAAAGGTATTAATACACAGAATGTATCCTGTTTAGGAAGTCAACTGTGAACTCAAATGTAGTTAGATGATCTTTACTCTAGTCCATAGCTGTTGTGCATAAGGTTGCTATTAATCTGAACCAAGTCAACAATACCGAACAACTATGGTAATACAGGAATAAAATCAAAGCAAACTCACTGCTATCAAATCAATGATGACTTATAGCGATCTCCTGTGAGTTTCTGAGACACTGTTTATGGAAGTAGAAAGCAGAGTCTTTCTGCCACCATGAGGATCACAGCCCAACGTGTAACCATGACACTACCAGGGGTCTTCAGGACAGGAACAGTGTCAAGTAAACACGTGCCTTGCAAACAAAGAAGGCATACAGAAGAATTCAGGAGGTTCACAGACACCCTCGGAGCTGCAAGTTCAAGGCACAGATCATCAGACTCTGTCCGCCAATACGTCTCTGTGGTATCAGGAAGCCACATAGCATAATTCTAGTGTGGTGATGGGGGTGCTGGTGGTGCCGTCAAGTCAGTCCCTGTCCCATAGTGGCCCTGTGCACAACAGAATAAAACTCTGCCGTCCTCCCCCATCAGAATTGTTTCCATGCTTAAGCCATTGTTTTGGCCACTGTGTCAATCCATCTCGTGGAGGGCTTTCCTTTTTTCTCTGTTCCTCCAGTTGAACAAGCATGATGTCATTCGCCAAGGGCTGGTCTCTCCTGACAACATGTCCAAAGTATGTAAGACAGACCTTCGTCATCTCTGCCTCAGAGGAACATCCTAGCCAGACTTCTTGAAGACAGATTGCTTTGTCCGTTTGGCACTCGCCCCGTGGGACTGGTAGTAAGTAGTCTTCACAAGCCTCACAACTCAAATGCACTCATTCGTCTGGGGTCTCCCTCTTTCAGTGTTCACTTTCACATACACACGAGGCACGCCTTAGTCCTCAAAATAACCAGCCTGCTTTTCAACACTCTAAAGTGGTCTTGTGCAGCAGATTTACCTACTGCAACTAGCCTTTGGATCTCTTGGCTGCTGCTTCCGTGAGCATTGCTTGTGGATCACGACAAAGTCCTTGATAACACCACTCTTTTCCCCATTTTTCGCGATGTTATCTATTGGTCCAGCTGTGAACATTTTAATCCAGACTGAAGGCTGCAATCCTTGACCTTCATCAGCAAGTGCTTTCAAGTCCTCCTCACTTCGGCAAGCAGTTGTGTCATCTGCCTATTGCTGATGATTCATAAGCCTTCCCTCAATCCTGATGCCACGTTGCTTCATATAATCCAGCTTCTCTAATGACTAGCTCGACACACAGATTGAGTATGGCGAGATGATATAACCCTGTCACACACCTATTCTCATTTTAAATCATGCAACTGTCCCTTGTTCTGTTCTTACAACTTGCCTCTTGATCCATGTACAAGTTCGCATGAGTACAATGAAGTGTTCTGGAATTTTCATTCTTCTTCACTTTGGCTATTTTAAAAAAGGGATTTAGGAAATGCAGAAAATGGAATGTATATACAATTCTGGAAGGGCTTGAAAAGCAAATGTGAAGTTGACCTTCTTGGAGTGGCTCCCAGAAGCCAAGGAACTGCTCATCCCTGCCATTATCCTGAAGGTGACACATCAGGAACCACCACTGGACATGCTAGCTCCGGGAATGCAAGACTAAATGGTGATGGACCAGGATGCATCCACTGCAGTCGTTGCCTTCGAAGTTACTCTGCTGCTGCTAGATCGCATCAACCCAAACTGCATGGCCAGCACTGTGTCCATGGACCAACTTAAAGCGAGGTCCTCGATATTGGGACACGGCCACAGAAAGCCCAGTCGTTCCACACCAGACTTGACTGCGGGAAGCAACCGCAATAGTGTTTCTCTGTGCACACTTGTCTTCCAAATGACCTGTAAGTGTGCGATTGGCCAAGTTTAAATTACACCTGAAACCTTACATTAAAGGAATCAGGCGGCAAGGATTGTGTTTGTGTACGTGTGTGTGTTTGCTTGTTTGTTTTTGCTTCCCAGACTCTCCGGTGCAGAAAGGTAAACTAGGAGGAAGGCCAAGGCATATGAGCTAATCCATCATATATCTCAGCTGATTTGCTTTGTCTCTGGAAGAGGGCAGTGAGTTGAGAGAAAAAAAAAAAACCAAAAACCACAGGGTGAAGGCATTTCCTGGCTTACAAAGAATAAAATGTAACCACAAAATTCAAGAGAGAACGGCACAGCCCAATGGAGCATCCAGGCCACGGGCCACTGACACTTTCTCCCCCACCGCCACACACCACTCTTTTGAATCCCTATCAAATGCTGCCCTCTGATGTTTATGGAATAAACTACTTTTGAATCAAAACCTGATGAGGGACTGCATCTAGCTTAGATTTCTAGGATAACTAGCTATCTCCGAACCTCATAGAAACCAGGAAAGATCCACAAAACTGGACACCGAGCCTAGTTCCAATGCGATGGCTAACTGACACCTGGACGAAGTTTGGTAAAGACATTACTGACGCAGGCCTTGAAGCATTGCCTTTATTCCTACAGAGAGTGGAGAAGCTTTAAACAATTGTAGTCTATCAAATGATTAGAAAAGAAAATCACCAATTAAATTATGGACCATTTGCAAAGATTATGGAGGTAACTGAGCTCCCAACAGAAGTGTGTAACTTACATTATTGATGTGACTCCTTTTCTTTGAAGTGTGGGGATTGGGATGAGGTTGATCTCAGTGACTCAGAATTATGTGTGCCAGTGGGAACTGATTTCTATCGACCAAAGAAAGCTTTCTGAATAAAACATTGCTTAAGGTTACCAAGACAGGAAGGCCTGTAGGTTTCACATTATTAAATTCACAACTATCAACAGAGACCTGAACCATCTGCCAGAAACATCCATTAAATGATGAAAGCCTCCGAACAGGGGATGTTCTGTGAATATGTCAAGCAGGACGCTTACCTTTTCCCTGACCTGCCACACTGTCCCCCGGGGAGCCCATCCACAAGTGTGTGGTTTTCTCCCATCTTCTTCCTGCCAGCAGCTCAAGCCGTGAGACCCAGGGCCCATTTTCACAAGGCGTTAAACCAGTTACTCGTGGCCAACCCTCTCCTTGCCTCGTGGCCTTTTGGTGGTAAACCTGGAATGATGGTTTCTAATCACTGGATGAAGGAGCCCTGGCGGTGTGATGGGTTAAGCTAATGAAGAAGTTGGCATCTAAAACCCACCGGATGCTGCAGGTGAGGAGAAGACAAGCTGCTTCTACAAAGGCTTATAGACTCAGAAACCCCTGTGAAGCCCTTTTACTCTGTCCTGTAAAGGTCACTGTTAGTAGGCATTGTCCCCTGGCAGGTTTGGGAAGGATGGAAGGAGGCTTTAGCCTCACTTTAGATGACTGCATTAAATGGTCCAAAGCCCAGCTAGCAATCAAGTATTACTTTGCTGTCTGTTGCTAATCCTCCTGAGTGTATGCCTTCCTTTGCTGTCATCTTGAAAAAGATAGCACTCTGATCTCACTTTGGCTTTTAATTGGATCCAGGCTACAGAAGCTGAGTGGAGTAAGATCGTCTAAGGCCCTCATGGCTGGAGTTGTTGCCGTCTTTTGAGAACTGTCTCCACCTCCAAACCACCATTTCTGAGAAACTCTAAATATTTGGAAACTCTTTTTCAAACAGTAAAGTCATCCAAATTTGAGGTTAGAGTAGTAAGTAAAATACAATGAGAAATCGTGGCTTCTCTCCCTACAGATGAACCTTCTGTTTTCAGGTGCCAGAATTGCCAGTCCCACTTCTCTGGCTCTGTCCTCTGGTACTAAGGGGAAGACATTTGCAAGCAGGACCAATAAAGATCAGAGGCAGGTCCCCTCTGCAGAGAGAGCCTTGGGACACACACAAGCTCTTCCCGCTCCACTGTTTACTTTCTCACTGGGCCAGGGAAGGGCTCGCCCTCAAGTGGCACGGATGAAAGGCTACGGAAAACAACAAGCCTGGAGCTGTGCGTGTGGGGGGTCAAGGCTGTGTGTAATCACTCATTAGGGGGCCTGATCTGCTGATTACACTTCAAGGCTTTGGAATTTGACTGCAGGGTTGTCCTCCTGCTGGGTTCACAGAAGAAATCCCCTGGGGCTAGAGGTGAGGCTGAGTCACAAAAGTGAGATCATTGATGGAGCAACTCAGCAAAGAGCCTGGAGTGCTGGTGCCAAAATGACAACAAGAAGTCAACAGAGATCCTCCCAAGACTATCCAATCCCCCGTGTTGAGTCATTTTGCCCACACGGTGAGAGTGTGGGTTTGAGAGCTACATAAACGTAAGATAGAAAACAAGGTACCGGTTAAATAAGTTATGGGAATCCTACAATAGGACAAGATGCAGCCATAAAATAGTGTGTAGTGAAAATACAGGGCTAGTGGGCATGTAATACAAATAGTACCTTTGTGGTGCAGAAATCCGCACCATCTATAAAAATCCCAAATGCATATACTTCTCATCCAGCCCTGCCTCACCTTTCAGATCCTATTTCATCAGATGGCTGCCCTGAGTGCTCCTGGCTGGTTTTGTCTCAAAAAATAATAATAAATAAATAAACAAATAACTAAATATAATGAAACACTGAACCAGATTCTGATCTTAGGGGTTTGTTTGTTTCAAAGAGTGAGCTCATAGAAGTCAGTAAGAAAAAAACAAACAACTATACCCACCGAATCTCTTAGCAATCCTATAGGACAATCTAGAACTGACCCCTCATATCCAAGGCTGTAAATCTTTATGGAAGCACACTATCACATATTTCTCCCAAGGAAGGGCAGATGAGTTTGCCTGGCTGACCTTTCGGTTAACAGCTGAGTCATAACCACCGAATCACTAGGCCTCCAAATGAAGCCCTATACAGGGTTTCCAGTCTGAAAATCTTTATTGGAGCAGAAAGCCCCAGCTTTCTCCACACGGTGGGTTAGAATTGCCGACCTTGCCGTTAAGCAGAATTTTACTGATCCACAGTATCTACATATTTGAAAAGACTTGTTTTAAGTATGCTTCTTCCGTTCATTCTTTTATTCAACAAACATCAGCAGAGTTCCAAGTACAAGGGGACTTTAGAAAGTTTCTGGGAGGAAAAAAATCCACTCTCTCTTCATTCAATTTTCCCATAGATTTTTGAAGCCTCCTTGTATGGACAAGGACCCCTGGTGGTGTAGTGGGTTATGACCTGGGCTGCTAGCTGCTATATCCAGCAGTTGGAGCCGCCAGCCAGTCCTCGGGAGAAAATCGAAGGTAAATACTCCTGCAAAGCTTGATGGCCTCCAAAACCCAATAGAGAACAGATCGCTCACAGTTGGAACTGACTTGACCCCAGTGGGCTGTTTTGTATGTACAATGTGTTATGTTCTTTATATCAGCTTTCAGCATGTTTTTGGACTCACCTGTACTAAAATATATGCAATTTAATTTCTATTATGGCTGAGCGTTACATTGTAAGAATATACTCTATCTAGTATGTAGTATATAGTCCCTGTTATGGAAATCTGGTTTTTGCCTGCATCAAGTTACATTACTGTTGCTTTCATCAACTGCACTCTAAATTGTAATTATAATGACGACACAGTCCAGGCAAAAATTTAAATAGTTAAAGTCTATGATCCACAGACATTGTAAAAGTTCGATTCAAATTTATATACATAACTCTGTTCCAGAGAATTATGATAGGCTGATAATTAAAGATTTAACAATAAAAAAGTTATATTAGCTTAACAATTCTCTAGGGGGGGTAGAAAAGGAATAATCAGAAACTTTCAAATGTTAGAGTTTGTTATATGGCGGTATTTAAAGTCCACTAGATACATTTAAAGATGTAACATGTTTTTTGTTTGTTTTTGATGTGACTTATTTTAATGTCATTATTTGTAACATGCTAGTAATGGAATCCTTTGCAACTCTTTAACGTTATAAAATTTAATGTATCGATTGTAAAATGTGGCAACAAAAAGTAAAAAAGTTTGAGGATGACTAACCGTTGATAGTCATTAAGCAGTGTCAACATTGCTTACAGTTCCCCAGGAGATTCTAATGAGCAGGCAAAGCTGAGAACCACTGATCTAAACATGGAGAACAGGGATAAAAGAAACGCAGCTGTAGCCTGGACCCTTTGCTGGAGTGTTAGTAGTCTGGCAAATAACCATGTGCCAGGTTTATAAAAATACCAAGTCAGAAAGTCCTTATAGAACATCTACTATAGCACAGATATAATTCGATAACTACTATGCCTTCCACTGCTGAAATATTATTATAAATGGAATATCCCCACTTTAGAGGGTTCCAGCACTTGTACACTAAACCACACAGATGTGGTAACAAAGAAAAACCACAGAAGACAGTAATTCGAGTATTTATTACCTGGCCATTGTCCCTGGGCTCATCTGTTGTCCTTTTTCACAGCAATATCTTTTCTTTATAGCCCCAAATCTCAATTCTGCATTTTAAGTTTTCTATTTCTTTATTTCTTCTCCATTTGCCATTGATACCTTCCCTTTAATGTCCCTCCTCTTTTATAGTACACAGATGAAGGAAGTGACTAGGATCTAGTAAGTTCTACAGTTTACTAGACATGTGGCCTAGTATACCCAACCGTACTGCCATCAGTCGATTCCAACTCATAGTGACTCTATATAGTTTCTCCCCAGGAGCGACTGGTGGGTTTGAACCAACTCTGTGGTTAGCAGTTCAACTCTTTTGCAACTAGGCCTCCTTGAGAAAATAAAACACACAAAAATGAAACTCACTGCCATCAAGTACAATAGTACAAAATAGTACAATAGTACAAAACTGCCCCTTTAGGTTTATGGAATCTTTATGGAAATAGAAAGCCTATCTTCTCCCTCGGGGTGGCTGCTGATCTCAAACTGCTGGCCTTGTGGTTAGCAGTCCTATGCACAACCACCATGCCACCAAGGCTCCCACCTACTAAATATTGTTTCATAAAAGGGAAATCATCCTTGCTGGCCTCCGGGAGGATCTATCACCACACTAATCCGCAGGGTTATAAACGTTATCTGTCAAAAGAGTAAATGTTGGCTTAAAAGATAAAAAGATATGATTAAAGATCTTGGATTGGGGCAGCATTCACTTTGGATTATAATTCATGTGGGCTCTAAATAAAATCACAAGGAAAAAAACAAAACAAAACAGAGGGTATTTTGAGACGTATATCTAGAGAAGGGGATGGATGTGAAACCCGAGCCATAAGAGGTGTGAACACAAGCCAGTGTGCTGACAGCCACCAGCAGCTGAAAAAAGGCAAAACCTAGTCTCCTCTAGCGATCTGTAGTGGCCCTGCAGCCAATGTGATTTTGAACTTCTGGCCTCCAGAACTGAGAATGTGTTGTTTTATGCCAGCAAGTTTGTGGTAATTTGTTAACAGTTACAGAAAACTAATATACTGCTTTTATCTTCTGCGGCTAAAAACAAGCTAAGAAATGTGCAGATGCTTTGTGAAATCATATTGCCTCGAGTGGTCACTTTCCACAAAACGTCCAACACCATGCAAATGGCCGTTCTTATGGACCATTCTTCATGCAAAGGCTCTGAAGAGCTCCTGGGACGTATTACCTCACTGCACACCTTTCCTTTTAACCCTCCTTTCCCCACATACAGTTGACCTGGTATTTCTTCTGGCAGCGCTGTGGATACTGTTACGGGTAGAAGCTCAAAGAAACAAAACCACCTTAGCCATTGCCTCTTCAATACTGCTAGCAATTGCTCTTCTCTTTATTCATAGACTGTGTATTAGGCAAGCACTTAGAGCAGGTTTTTCTCATCGGCAGTTAAGATTATCAGTTTGGACTGGTTAAGTCTTTGTTGTACGGACTATCTTACCTGAGAGATGTTTAGCAACAGCAGCCTCTTGAGAGAGAATGCTACGTCTAGATGTCAGTGGCACCCCGTCATGAAAATTAAAATATCTCAAGACAAATGCCACGTGCTTTGGGATCCAAGTGTCCACCGCACCCCCACATTGAGAACACTGGCTCCCCAAAGATCTACTGGGGAGGTAGATAGTTTCAACTTCTGTTCATCCATTAAGAACTTGTTTTAGATTAAACAGATTATATATCCTAAGAACCTGCTAGTTCGTAGTTCATTGGTCTTTTGGATGGTTACATCAATGTTTTTGAATTGTGGTTAATAGTCCATTTGCAGTAACATAGCTTTTTTTTTTAACTTTAAGAGAGAAGCTCAGAAACTTAATATTTTAATTTTATATATTTTGCAAATGCTACTTGTTCAAATTTCAGGTGGATGTTGAGTCTATTTTCCTCTTCTGGTTCTGGAACATGATCCTCCTTCCAACTTGGTTCTGCACACTTGCTTCTACGTGAACATGCGATCTTAGGCAGCACATTCTTTGCCTATACTGACATCTCAAGTCCTACATCCATACTCACATACTAAGGTCTTACCTCCCTGTCCCCACTAGTATTAACCAAGAAATTAAAATCATTAGAATCAGATGTCAAAAATTGGGCATCACTCGAAAACAAAAAACCCAAACTCACTGTTATTGAGTTGATTCCAATTCATATCAATGAACAAATTAGATCATTTCAGTAAGATGGACAAGTGAATTAGAAAGAGCTAAAATAACAAAAATAAGACTCAGAATATCTGAGTAGAAATGTCAAAGACAGAGTTAACTTAAAGCTTCCTTGACAAGACTGATTGATGAAGTGGCTGCAGTGATGCACTCACACATCGCAACAACCGTGAGTGGAGCAGGAGTAAGTGGTGTGTTGTCCAGTTGTAAGTAGCAATGTAGGGTTGCCATGGGTCAAAACTGACTCATTGGCATCTAACAACAACAGCCATTTTAGTTGGAATAAACTCATTGGCCATCCAAAAAAAAATTTTTTTTAACTTCTCATAGAGGAAAGCCCAGAACCAGATGGTTTCAATAGTGAACTACAACAAACATTAAAAAAAAAAATCTAACACCAATCTTTCAAACTCTCACAACAAAGAGTAGGAAGCATTTGCCAATTCATTCTATAAGGCAGTATAACCCTAGCATTAAAATGCGACAATGAAACTACAGATGAATAAATCTATGAGTATCAATATACATCTTCAACAAACTGCCAATTGATTCTGGTGCAACGTGTGAAAGAAAAAAGATTATAAACCATGATCAAGTGGAATGTATCCCAGAAATTCCAGGATGATTTCACATCTAAAACTAATCAGGCTAACAAGATAGTAATAGAAGATAGGACTAAAGCCACGTGACTGTCTAGAAAGCTGCAAAAAACAAGTGGGTGGTAGGGATGGAGGCTTGTAAGAATCAACACCCTTTCCTAGAAAAGCGCCTAACAAACTGAAATAGAGGGCGTTTCTCAACATGATAGAGGGCACTTGTGAAATACCCAGAGCTAACAGCGTACTTGTATGTACCATAAAGATCGCCATTGTTTCGACTGTGCCAGTGTTGAACTTCCCAACCAGAGTCCCGGTGGCACAGTGTTAAATATTAGACTGCTGATTGTAAGCAAGGTCAATCATGCACACCTAGCAGCCACTCCTCAGGACAAATGAGCCTGTCGGCCACTGTAAAAATTCCATCTCAAGAAACCCTATGGAGCAGTTCTACTCTGTCTTGTAGAACTGCTGTAAATCAGAATGGACTTGATGGCAATGGAATGTTTTAAAGTCAATCTTAGGGAAAACGATCGAGCTGTTTCCACAGCTTGCTCAGTCACATGCAGCTAGGGGAGGGAGATAGAGGCTGATGGCCTGGCCTGCCCTGCCCAAAGAGAAACCCCAGCCCAACACGGGGACCCGGGGACAGAAAGCAGCCCCCAACCTGAACAGAGCTTCCATGACACTGTGGATGGGGCATGGTGTAGCTCATTGGTTCTGGCAGGTGGATGGGAAAATCTATACACAATCGAAAGGTAACTCAGTGATGAATAAATCTGGGCCCCTCCTCCCCTCATCTCACCCTTCCAACGCACCAAATCTTCATTTGAAGGAAGTAGAACCTTATGAACAAGTATAAGCAAAACTGCCCTTTTTTTCATGTAAAGGTCAGTTAGCAACCTGTGTAGTAAAATGTGTGTCAGCTACGTACTGCCTGCTGTTCTCCCTCATCCGCCCCTCCCTGCCCACCTCTTATGTAAAAAAAAAGGGCACAATGAGACACAGCATAAGTCTAACAGAGGTATAAAAGGATAGATCAACTTTTGTTGAATATATAAAATCCAACTAGTAGGGGTAGTGTCTAAAAATGTTTCTCACTCACTGCTGTTAAGTGAATCTTGACTCAAATGTTTAAAGTTCTTGTTTATAGTCAGTCGAGTATTTAGTTCCTTAGCCAATGTATTTTTAAATGAACTAGAGAGTGGTTTTGTTTTAGATTTTCCATTGAACAGAATCAGTGATTTAATCAATCACTACGAGTACTTTATTTATACAATGTGATCGACAATACTTGCTTTGTATAGTTTTACACATTCCTAGTATATATGTTCAATTTCTTATCCTTTGTAAAAGGTTCCATTGGAAATGTTATTGCTTTAAAATATTCATACATACACAGCCTGTACACATAACAATATTTCCAAATCTGTCTGTGACGCTTTGGAGAAGAGAGAGTAGCCGCGAGGGGAAGGGCCAGAATATTCTTACAGTAAACACTGGCCAAGTTGAGAGAGACTGAAGGGCAGCATCATTCCCCGTCCTCCTCTACTGTACAAACTTCCTGCTGCTTTAGCACAACCTGGTGGAGATAAACTTCACCTGCAGGAAATGTCACAAAACTTAGGTTTTCTTTCTAGTTACTTTAAAATTAGGTTTTCTTTCTAGTTACTTTTCTTTCTAGTTACATGTTATTTAAGAACATAATTTTTTAAATCAAGAAATCTAAATAAACATTCAGAACAACTAGAAAAAAAAAACATAAACCTTATAAAAAATGGCATTTAACAAAAAGGAGTTCAACTGCAGTTACATGATTACAGGTATCCTTTAAAAAAACACCAGAAAGTAAAATAAACATGACTCTTCCATCTTTCCAATAAAAAAAACCCCTCAGCTCAGCACTTACCACTACCATCAACCATTGCTTCATTTCTTGCCCTAGCACCCTTCCTTACTTCCCTTATGGTAAAGACTTTGCTGAGTCCATTTATGAGAAAAAAAATCTAAGTGAAAATACCAACACTCTGTCATCTAGTTGATGCTCACAGTGATCCTTTAGGACAGGGCAGAACTGCATCTTTGAGTTTCTGTGACCAACTGTTAATGGGAGTGAAAAGCCCAGTCTTTCTCCTAAGGAAAGCTGGTGGATTTTTACTGCTGACCTGGATCACAGCCCAACTCGTAACCAGCACGCCATTATTTGCAATAATTTGTGTATAGTTAGAAGGCCTTTGATGTATGGTATGCCAGGTTTCCATATTTACTAGTTATTAAGACAAAATCAGATTACCTATTACAGAAAACCAAATAAAATCTGATTCTTACATTTTGCTCTGGTTCTTCTGTTTTATATATTCTTAAAAATACTCCTGAAGTTGGAAATACTTCCAAATTTACTGGACATTGATCTTCCCAATGTTTGGGAAGAATTATTTAAATGTGTTCAGTAAAAAAATCATGGAAGTGATTAAACCCTAAAAGAGCTCAGAGCAATTTTTATACATTTGTCTTATAGGTGTTCCTGCAATTCACTTCTCAACCTCACACATCATATAATATCCAAACACTGATTCCTTCCTACGTGCTCCCAAGGTTCATCTGAAGCACACAACACAGCAAATAATCCAAATGATGATTTCCCATTCTTCTGAGGGTGCATGATTAATACTATTCTAGATGCACACAAGAATTACAAGCAACAGATGCTATAGGGAATCTCTCTTGGAACCTCAATTGAGAAAGACTAGGAAAGTCTATCATTGACAGTAATATAACTCCCAACTAGCTAGCCTTAGACCCATTTCATCTATTTGACCAATGGAAAACTTTGCCCTGTGTACACACTCTAGAAAATACTCAACTTTATATATTTTAATCTTACATTACTACTCATGGTATATTTTTCTCTTCAGATACTACATTTGCCAAGTCATCTTTTTATGACTATTTTCTATCCACATACAACAAATGTCTTCAAAGTGTTTTTAATGTAGTGTTCTAACACACATTCTCAGGTCTCGAATGTATAGTTTCCAAGTATTTTGTATAACATATCAAGTGCATACATACCGATCTTATCCATGTCAACTGATAATAGATTAGAATTTTTAAAACCTTTGACTCTTAAGAGGGTAAATAAATGATAAGGAGTAAAATTCTTTGGGGTGTGCTGGGTGGAGAACCGTACAGATACATTTTACTGAACCATAACAAATAATCTGAGAGATGTTGTTGCTTTGTTGTATATTGTTCCTTGGTTTTGCTCTGTCTTGTTTCTGTGCATGTTATTATCTCCGCAGGTCTGTCTAAATAAGATAGGCTGGATGAACAATATAGAGGAGAAAACAACAGGACTGACAGTTCCGGGGGAACATGGGAGAGAGGGAGGTGGGGGGAAAGGTAGTGGTGTTAACAAACCCAGGGATAACCACCCCAGGGACAAGGGAACAAGTGATCCAAATCGGTGGTGAGGAGGGTCTAGGAGGCCTGGTAGGGTGTGATCAAGGGTAATGTAACCAAGAGGCATTACTGAAACCAAAATGAAGACTGAGCATGATAGTGGAACAAAAGGGAAGTCAAAGGAAATAGAGGAAAGAGCTAGGAGGCAAAGGGCATTTATTGAGGTTTAAATAAAGGCATGTACATGTGCAAATATATATGAGGATGGGGAAAAAGATCTATGTGCATATATTTACAGGTTTAGTATTAAGGTAGCAGATGCTCATTGGGCCTCCACTCAAGTACTCTCTGAATGAATGCAAGAATACTTTCTTCTATTAAATTGGCATTCTATAATGTTCACCTTCCTGATACAACGGCTGAAGGCAAAGCGCGTAAATAGGCAAATGTGGTGAACGAAGCTGATGGTGCCCGGCTGTCAAAAGATATAGCGTGTGGGGTCTTAAAGGCTTGAAGGTAAACAAGCCGCCATCTAGCTGAGAAGAAACAAAGCCCACATGGAAGAAGCACACCAGCCTGGGTGATCATGAGGCGTCAAAGGGATCAGGTATCAAGCATCATCAGAACAAAAAATCTTAGCATAGTGAATGAGGGGCAGAGTGCAGAGTGGAGACCCAAAGCCCATTTGTAGGCCACTGGACATCCCCTTACAGAAGGGTCTAGGGGAGGAGACGAGCCAGTCAGAGTGCAATGTAGCAACGATGAAACATACTTTTCTCTAGTTCCTAAATGCTTGCTCTTCTCCCACTATCATGATCCCAATTCTACCTTACAAATCTGACTAGACCAGAGGATGTATACTGGTACAGGTAGTAACTGGAAACACAGGGAATCCAGGGCGAATGATCCCTTCAGGACCAGTGGTGTGAGTGGCAATACTGGGAGGGTAGAAGGGTGGTTTGGAAAGCGGGAACCAATTATAAGGATCTACATGTGACCTCCTCCCTGGGGGACGGACAACAGAAAAGTAGGTGAAGGGAGACGTCAGACAGGGCAAGATATGACAAAATAATAATTTATAAATTATCAAAGGTTCATGAGGGAGGGGGGAGCAGGGAGGCAGGGGAAAAATGAGGAGCTGATATCAGAAACTAAGGTGGAGAGCAAATGTTTTGATAATGATGAGGGCAATGAATGTACAAATGTGCTTTACACAATTAATGTATAGATGGATTGTGATAAGAGTAGTATGAGGCCCTAATAAAACGATTAAAAAAATAATAATTTAAGAGAATCTCATCCACCCTACATGGAGCAGCACAGCTTGAAACTGCAGACAGTAATGCTGCTAACACCAAGGGCAAGCTTGTGTGGTGTAGTGACTTGATCTTTTCCCTCCCCTTTCAGGACAAGAATAACAAGTAAACAAACACACACATACACACACTTTTGAAAGCGTTGGAAAAAACATCTGACTACATCAACAACGTTAAGCACACTGGTCACATTACAACATGGGTTTGCAATGTTTTCTATAAAGGAGCAGGAAGTAAGATTTCTGAATTTGAGCGCTACCAGTCTCTCTGGCAACTACTCATCTGTTGCTGTTAACACAAAACCAGCCATAAACAGTAAGTAAAAGAATGAGCACGATTGTGCTCTCATAAAACTTTATTTATGACCTTTGAATATTAATTGCCATGTGTCAGGAAATATATATATTCTACGCATTTAAAATTTAAAAACAATTGTTAGCTCACAGGCTGTGAGGATCAGGCAATGGACTGACTGGTTTGGCCTGCAGAAGACATCTGTTCCACAGGCCACTGTGAACAAGCCATTCACACACACCCTTGCGTCACTTTCTGTGATACAAGATGGTTAGAAATTACAGGTTGATCATGGTCTAGTGACTTTGGAGACTTGTTTTCTAAGCCTCTCAGTTTAAGTTACACTAGGCATAATCTCGACTTTGGAGACAAATAGCATCATGAGGAAAAAATAATTTAACAAAAAACACAATTCTCAGGTAAAGCAGGAGGCGGGGACCGTGGGTTAAGCAGCTAGAATCGTAAGGAGGACTGCTAGCCCGGGGGGTGGCTGGAAGACCCTAACCGCTCCATGGAAGACAGGAGGGGCAGGCAGTGTTCTTCCACAGTGACTCTCAGCTTCAGAAACCCTATCGAGCAAGTCTGCTCTGTTCTACAGGATTGCTATGTGTTGACAATGACTAACAGCTGTGGGTAGTTAAGATAAAAACAAGCAAACAAGCCTGTAAAACCCATCTTTCACTTGAAAACATAGCATTTGAAAACATGTAAATCAACCAAATATTAATATTTTATTCTATGCACATTTTATTTTATGCATATAAATTTGGTACATAATTCTTTTAGTTTTGCTTTAGGAAAACAAAAAGACAGGGAAGAAAGTTTATAAAATTCTTATTCCCCTTTAAAAGATGCAACTAAAACCAGAAATCATTTGTATGCACAGCTACATCAACTGTGAATACAACATGAATCCTACCCAGGAATTAAAATTTACCTAGGTCAGTGCTGGGTTTTTGGTTTTTGAAATATACAATTACATCATAGAACACTGTGGCTTCTATAATTTGGAACAATTTTTGAAAGCAAATTCCTACTTCCATAATATAAAGAAGAAAAATCTTTCCATAACCATCATCCAGTATAAAAAGTTCACAGTCTGATAAAGGTAAATGATTCACTGCTGCATTTGCATGGATTCATTTTGCTCCTCAGTAGTTCCCAAACCGAATACATTTAGCATGAAACGAACGTACATCTGTTTGAGTTTAAAAAAAAAAAGTATTGAAATAACATGTATTAAATTGGCAAAAGTCCATGAGCTTAAAGGAAAAGGAATTGAATATAAAATGTTTGCCAACTTTATCCTTTCAGTTTTACCAACAGCTTCAAGCATTGAGACCTAATGGTTTCTCGAGACTCTCCATGATCTGATCAACGTAACCCCATCTCGTCTCTGATCACTACTCAGTGTTGTCATCTTTTGTTTGGTGCTTCATGGTACGACGGATAAGATCATTTCTTCCAACTTCAATCATTTGTGCCTCCCATGATTTCATTTCATTATCGTAACGAATTTTATCATCTTTAGCAAGCTGAATATATATCTGAAGAAAAGTGAAATTATTAAAATATTAGAGAATAATCTTTGCAATTAATTTATGGAATGCCTTCATATAGAGTATACATTCCCAAAGTTATTTGGCTAAGCACCTTCCCTTTTCAGAAAAAAAAATTTACTCAGTGCTGGCCTTGCAATTACAAACCTCTGTATCATGGTCCACAATAGAGTGTAGGGATCTGTTCTTGAAGCACCCCGATACAGATTCTAGAAAGTACATCATTGCTGCACGTGTGTAGAGGACAGGAGAAGGCATGGCCCCAGGGAAGGCTTCCTTCCTAAGTACAGCTGATGCCCTCTGAGAGGTGGGCAGGGAGCAGAGGAAGAAGGTGATCATCACTGTCATAGGGAACACTTGAACCCGATAGGTGACCAGTGTTCACTCTATTTTCAGTCCAAACTCCCACAAGAGAGAAACAACTGATTCTAAAATGACAGTACTTTTCACTGTTCTAACTGTGTTAACACGATTGTTTCCACTACAAGAAAAGGCCAGCCCGCCCATATTGACGCTTGAGACTAAAAATTGGAACACTTACCTGCTTTTGTGAACTAGACAGATTTTTCCACTTTTCATTCACAGTCTTCAGCTTTGCCTGTAAGACAATGTGTGGGTAAGCCACTGATCAAAGTTGTTTTCCTTTTACTCCAATAACCAAAACTCAGACATAAAGAATGACAAGAAAGTCTCATCAAGTCTTAACATCTTTTCTCTCTAAATAAAAACTATTAAGCTGTTAAAATTTATAAAAATAAATCAAATGAAGGTAGTTATCACTATTATAGTGAAATATATGTAACAAAACATGAGACGGTTTCACTAAGTTCATGAAAAAATTCCACTACCGCTTCATTCCATTTTCCCACAAACTTTTTGAAGCCCCTTTGGTTGCAAATCCAAAACTGTTTCCCTTGTACATTCATGACATCGACTGTACTTGCCCTGCTGTGCCGTCATCACAACTGCTTCCATGAGCAGAAACTCAGTGTCCCCTTAGCAATGACTGCCTCCCTCCTAGCCCTGGTTAGCAACTAATAAACTGCCTGTTTCTTACTAGTGGGATGGGATACATTACTTGTTCATTTGAGACGGATTTATTTCACGAAGTATAACATTCTCAAAGGTCCTCAGGCTCTAGCATGCATCAGCATGCCAAAACCAAACTCACTGCCATCGAGTCAATTCCAACTGAGTGACCCTGTACGGTAAGAGTAGAACTGCCTGTGGATTTCAAAAACTACAAACTTTTACGGAAGTTGAAAGCCTCGCCTTCCGCCTGTCGAGTGGCTGGTGGGTTTCCGCCTACACCACCAGCATGCATTCACCAGTTGATCGACATTCCGATATGTTTCCAACTTCTCACTATTGGGAATAGTGCTGCAAGAAACTGTGGAATACGAGTTTCTGTTTGAGCTTCTGCCTGCAATTCTTTTGGGCATTGTATGCCTAGAATTGGAACTGCTGGGCCACCATGAGTCTAGCAGTTTGAGTCTTTCTTTCTTTTGTAGTTTATGCTTTTGGCACATGGTGTAAGAATCCATCGTTAAAACTGAAGTCAAAGCATTGCCTTTGTTTTCTAGTAAGAGATTCATGGGTTTAGTTCTGACATTCGGGCTTCTAATTTTCATATATAGTGTAAAGTATGGGTCCAGTTTCATGTGGAAATCCAGTTGTCCCAGCATCATTTATTAAAGAGGCTGTTCTTTCCTCTACTGAATAGACTCACTCTTGTTGAAAATCAGTGTATGGGTTTACTTAGGGACTTCCAATTCTTTTCCACTGGGGTAGTGATATGTGTATCACAATAACAGTATTAATCTGTTTTGACTATACCAGCTTACAGAATGTTTTGAAAAGGGGAACATTTCTGCAAAGGCAACTACTGGAAATTTTGAATGGAGACTCCATTGAATCTCTAGATTCCTTTGGGTAGCAGGGACATCTTAACAATATTAAGTCTTCCAATCCATACATGGAATGCCCTCTCATTTACTTAGGATTTCTTTAATGTAAGTAATATCTTATTATTTTCTATGTACAAGTCTTTCACCTTCCTATTTAAATGTCTGCATTTTTACTGCTTAAATTTATTCCTGGTTTACTTAGATGCTACTGTAACTAAAACTATTTTCTTAATTTCCTTCTCAGAAAGCTCATTGCAGATACATAAAAATCTGACTTTTGTTGTGCTGACATACCTGCCACTCTGCTACATTCATTTATTATCTGTGGGGGTGTAGTAGTTACATAATCTGTCGTCAATTTGAGACTAAGAGGGAAGGGGGCAGTTTAGCTTGTCAATCAGGTTGCAGTTTGAAGATCTCATTTAGGGGACACTAAGGAGATAAACAGCACCCTGGAGGCGGGACACACACTCACTCCCTGGGAGACATTCCTTCTGACAAGGTAAATGGAGCTATACTATAAACCTGGAAGCTGGAGGAGCCATGTGGAGACCCCTGCCAACACTGAAATGCTTTTACCGCCACTGGATCCACAAGACTTTCCACCTGCTGGCCTGTGATAGCCCTGAGAGGAATTTATGGTCTAGTACTGGACAGATGGGCCAATATCAGACTTATGGACTTTCTCTGGCCTGAGCTGAGATATTCTCTCAATATTCAAGTGCGGTTGTATATAGAGCTTTTTCTGATTCACATGAGTCTCCATGGATATTTCTCTAGTCCACCCAGACTAACACAAGAGGTTTTCTATGTACCATCTATACTCAAGCATCAGCCAACCTGAATATAAACCAAGGCACCTAATTTTACCACAAAAAACTTGGAAAACTCATTGACTAGAGTACATCAGTAGGTTAAATGTTTTTGAATATTTGTTTCAAAGAAAAACAGTACAATGAATGTACAAATGTGCTTTACACAGCTGATGTGTGGATTGTGATAAGAGTTGTATGAGCCCCTAAAATAAATGATTTTTTTAAAAAGAAAAAGAAACACAGTAAACTAGCTCTGTTAAGTGGAAAAGAGGGACAACAAAAACAATATGGTATCAACAATAACTATACACGCTGTGTTACTGCACGCACACAACGCAGCTTTTATACTTTGAGGCTCAATGCAGGCTGATATTATAGAATGTGATGACATGACTGTTCGCACAGAGCAGCCTGTGTTGGGGCTCATAATATATACGTTGAATTGTGTATGTACTGCTACTGCATGTGCTGCGTTACCACATATGTATGGGAAGTGCTAACACAACACATGCAGTAACAGTGTGTACACAACGCAGCGTGCATATCATGAGCCCTAACGCATGCTCTATGCAAGCATAGTCAACATTGGGCCCAGATAGGGGTTAATAAGAAAATTAAAAATAAAATATAGCAGACCAAGTACTGTAAATAAATGTACTGTATATCCAAGACCAGAGATGTACTGGTACTTGTATTCAGCAATGCTCGGATGGAGCAAGGGGGCGTGACCAAGCATGGTAAGACTGGAAAGGCTACGTCATTGGTCACAGCCCGGGAGAAGAGCGTGAGAGGCAGAGCAGCCGCATCTGACATTCATCTGACAAGTATGCGGTGTGCCCAGGTGCCAGCACACAGGAGGCGGCAGTATGGCACAGACAACACAGAGGCTGCCGGCGAGCAGGAGAAAGGAAAAGAGCAGTGAAATCAGCAGTCATCGGACCACCCAGAGGCTGCAGGTGCCCGCAGATGAGCCGGAGATCGGAGAACAGTTAAGTGGGACCCTCACTCGAGTATAAGCCAAGGGGCGCTTTTCAGCATAAAAAACATGCTGGAAAAACCCGGCTTATACACGAGCATATACAGTATCTAGAATTATGTCTTCTGTGATAAGAATAGCTTTACTTCATCTTTCCCATCTTTTTCTTACCAATTGCTCTGGCTAGGACTTCTGGTATAGTCACCAGCATGGCTAAGAATAGGCATGCTTGTCTTCTGATTTCGTCCTCCACCAAATTTGGTGTTACTTGTGTGTGTCATAAATACCCTGTATGAGATTGAGGATCACCCCTTCGACTGAGTATTCGGATTTGGTCCAATGTCTTCTCTGTTGTCATTGAGGTGACAATGTCACCTTTCCATTGTGGTGCATTGCCTCACTGCTTGACTGATTTTCCAGTGTTGAACCATCCTAACTTTTTTAGATAAAGCACTGTTAGTATTGTTCTAAATTATACTTGCACCAGTTTATTATAAACAAACCATGCCTAAACTCTTCTCTAAAATCAGTGCATGGCCGCAAACATGTTCTCTCAGTAATATCAGGGGATTTCAAAATGAGGATGAAAATAAAACCCTGATTTTTTCCAGGAACTTTTTGAAAGACTCCTTGAATGCGTGTCATTGTGTTGCTAGGAGGCCTTACAAATATCCGACCAAAACAGCGGCTTCTGAGGGGGATCTGCTGAGCCAGTGACATTTAAGGCAGCAAGGCTGGCGCAAAGGTTAGGGAGACGGGTTTGGGGGATTTGAAATGGATAATCTGTACAAGGTTTCTCAAAGGATACAGGGTGACCACAGGGACTTACTAAGATAAGCTTTAAGAAAACTGACAACTGGTGAGCAAAGAAGCAGGAAATCCATGCCAATACATTTATTTTCAACCCCACAGTGCACCTGCTCATTCTCTGCGGGTAGGAAGGGAACCATCACTCCATTTATTCAACAGCCCTAGTCTTATCCTCTTAGGTTCCTTTTGTCTCCTAAGAACATTTTTAAAGGAATATAATTTCAGTCCCTCAAGGATGCCAAAACTTCCGTTTTAGCATGCTAAATCAAAAATTCTTTTGGGGAAGGATTATGGAGATAAATACCACCTTCGGAAGTGTACGAAAGGGAGAATATGCCAACAGAAGAGCTTCATATATTGATATTTTTTGTTTTAATCAAGCTTCCTTTGATTTTTTTAAATGTACAGCCATTTCATATAGAAGGAGGACATTAAAATAATCCTCCCTCTTCAGATCATGGCAGTGTTAATCTATCCCACAAGCATAACCACTTTAATCTATTATTAAGATCTGAAGCAGTAGTCAAATGGGAAAAGCTTCCTTTGATTTTGTAGTATCTTCTTTATTTTCCCTCAAAAGTCTTTTAATATGATGATTTCGTTTGCTAGTATTTTTGAAGGTTTCTACATTCATACGAGATATTGGTCTAGTTTTCTTTCTTGTATCTTTTTTTCTGGCTTTAATAGGAGGAGGTTACTGCTAGTCCAATGAATGATTTAGAACATGTTTCCTCCTCTTCTATTTTTTGGGAAAGTTTAGAAAGGATTGAAGCCCTTCTATAAATCTTTGTTACCAATCAGTTCAATGAGCCATGGCACAATGGGTAAAACTTTAAAAATCTTTAAAAACCAAAAATACCCCCATTGGCTTTTTTAAACAAAACAATTCTGACTCAGTGAAGTCTCCCTTAGAGCAATGAGTGCTTTAAAGTGCTGACCTGGTGTTAGCAGCGCAATGGATAACCCACTGGGCTCTTAGAACAAATGTTTGCCTTCACTAGAAAAAGAGCGGCTGCCTACCGCACTGCACGCTTTTAAAACCTACAGAAAAGGAATAAAATGGACAATAGCAATTCAAATGCTTGGATTGAAAAACTTAAGATGGCAGTGAATTTATTTTAATGGGAGATGAACAACTTGGAAAAGGAGAATGATGATGGTTTCACACCTCAAAGTAGTAGTCAATGAACTGAATTATACATGTGGAAATTGTTGTATGTAATGCTGTATTTATTAACAAGTTATAAAAACAAAAACATGCCACCTGTTTTTTTTTAATACCAATTTAGTCTCTTCCCTTATGAGTGTGCTGTGATCATCTATTTCTTTTTGAATCAATGTAGGAAGTTTATGTTCATAGGAATTTATCCATTCACCTTACATTATCTGATTTGTTAGTGTACAATTATTTACACTATTTTCTTATGATCCTTTGTATTTCTGTAAGCTAGGTTGTCCCTCTTTCATTCCTAATTTTAGGTCTATCTTCTCTGTCAATCTAAGGAGTTTCAGTGGCTAAGAATGGCGCTACTAGTCCCATGGTCAGCAGCTCAAACTCACCAGTTACCCCAGAGGATAAAGAGGAGGCTGACTGCTCCATCAAGATTTAAAGTCTCAGGAACCCAAAACAGGTCGTTGTACTTTGCCCAACACGGTTGCTTAGTCCGAAATGACAGGTAGGGAGTTTGCTTTTGATGTCAGTTTAGATAAGAGTTTGCAAATTTTATTGATCTTTTCAGAATACCAACTTCTGGATTCATTGGTTCTATTGCTTTTCATTTTTCTTTTTTAATCATTTTATTGGAGGCTCATACAATTCTTATCAGAATCCATACATACATCCATTGGGTCAAGGACATTTGTACATCTATTGCCCTCATCATTCTCAAACATTTGCTCTCCACTTAAGCCCTTGGCATCAGCTCATTTTTCCCTGCTCCCTCCCCACTACCCTCTCCCTCATGAACCCTTGATAGTTTATAAATGATTACTTTGTCATGTCTTACACTGTCCCGACATCTCCCTTCACCCACTTTTCTGTTGTCCGTTCTATAGGAAGGGGGTTATATATAATCGGTTCCCCCTTTCTATCCCATCCTCCCTCCACCCTCCTGGTATTGCCACTCACACCACTGGTCCTGAAGTGATCGTCTGCCCTGGATTCCCTGTGTTTCCAGTTCCTATCTGTACCACTGTACATCCTCTGGTCTAGCCAGATTTGTAAGGTAGAATTGGGGTCATGATAGTGGAAGGAGGGGAGAGGAAGCATTTAAGAACCAGAGGAAAGTTACTATGTTTCACTGTTGCTACACTGCACCCTGACTGGCTTGTCTCCTCCCCGTTGTCTGATTTTGGGTCCCCACTACACACTCCCCCCTTCATTCACCACGATATGATTACTAGTTCTTTGATGCCTGATGCCTGATTGCTTCGGCACCTTGTGATCACACAGGCTGGTGTGCTTCTTCCATGTGGGCTTTGTTGCTTCTGAGCTAGATGGTCGTTTATTTACCTTCAAGCCTTTAAGACACTGGACGCTTACGTCTTTTTTTTTTTCATTTGCCCCCTAATTCCTCAAGATGTAAAGTTACATTTTTGATTTGAGGTCTTCTTTTATTTACTAATTTTTTAACTTTTTAATGTAAACATTTATCACCCTGTATTACCCTCGGAACACTGCCTTCACTCTATTTCATAAACTTTCGTATGCTAAACTCTTATTTTCATTCACTGCTAAAGTATATTTTAATTCCCATTTTGACCTATTCTTTTGGCTCACTGGTTAATAGTTTTTTTTAATACATAATGTCTGCATATTGATGTTTTCTCTATCACTCATTTTTTATAGTCAACGATATGACGGCTGACTCGGATCTTTTGTTTAGTTACACTTGTTTTGTGACCTAAAATATTGTTTACCCTAGAGAATGATCCAATGTACAAAGAGAATTATGATCTTTTAAATGTGTTAGATATAGTTGGTTTATTGCATTGTTCAAATCCTTCATGTTTTCACTGATCTGCTTTCTAGGTGTTCTATTGGGATCTATCCTTTTTGCTCAGAAATACTATTCAGATATAATCTATACTATGCAGACTCACTTCAAAGGCAATGCGTGTTTATTTCTTCCCTATAGCTTAATGATTTCTTCTGCAATCTGTGCCAGGGGTTCCAGGTCAGAGAAAGACTACACCAATGCCCAGTACTACTTGGCTAAACATAATGATGTGACCTAGAAATGCTCATTTTACTTATTCCCCTTTAGCTTTCCTTCATTTGTACTGATAAAATTAACGAGACAATGAGATGTCTACTTTTGTTATTCCATTACATTCAACTCCAATGTCATTAACAAAAATATGTGTATTTAAGACATAAATCCTCATGGACAAAGAAAAAATTTTGAACTACAAAGCTACAAATTAGATGGAGAAGTAAATAATATATGACTACACTAATCCAAGAAAGCTAATTCCTACACCGGCAACAGGGAAAAATCAAATGACTTGACTTACAGAAAAGAACTTCTAACAACTCAGGAACTGGTAGCACTGACCCCAACCCACTATCGAGTTGATGCTGACTGACTAATAGAGCCCCTATGTGGGACTTATGAGAATAAATCTTTATGGAAGCAGACAATTTCATCTTGTCCCAGAGCAGTTGGTAGGTTTGAACCGGTAACCTTAAAGTTAGCAACCCAATACTGAACCCACAGGCACTCAGGTTCCACCATCTGACAAGATTTGGTGGTGACAATCTCAAAATTTACAAACAAATACAATATGTTTGCTTTACCTGTGATGAATCATCCTTGGCTTCTTGGAAGCGTTCAGCTATAAAGATGTTATAAGCTGAACGGGGTCTTTTTGGTTTTCCAAGCATTGATAGCTCCTGCATCACAAAAATAGAATAATCAGATATGGCTTTGGTATCCATGAGACGCAATTTTCCTTATGGAAACTTTAGTCGCTACTATACAGTACAGAATATTCCTTAAAGTGAATAAGGAAATTTTGTATAAAATACATAATTATAAAGTCAGAATTGTTTAGCAATGCTTTGTTTTGAAAATTTTAGCATACTGATACAGAAATTATTTTCATAGCTGTGCCATTAACTGTATTGAAAACAAAATCTTTGAATTGACTCGTGTCTCCTGACAACCCCATGTAGTACAGAGTAAAACTAGTCCAAAGGTTTTAAGGGGGCCCTGCTGGCACAAAGAGCAGAGAGCTTCACTACTAACTGACAGGATGGCAGCTCATACCAAGCAGTGGCCGGGGGAGAAAGACCTGGACATCTGTTTCCATAGAAAGTATCCCAAGAAAATCCTAGGGAGCAGTTCAACTGTCATAATGGGCCAGGAGTCAAAATGCACTCCACACCTAACACCAAGAAAAATCTGCATAGAAGCTCACCAGGTCTTTTGCAATACTGATTGGTGGGTTAGAGCCACCATCCCTTAAGTCAGAGTATCTGCGCATTGCCATCAGTCAATTCCAACACAGTGACCATCTGTGAACTTTTCAACGTAAAACTCTACAGTTGCAGATTGTCTATCTTTCTCCTGCAGAGCCGCTGGTCTGTTTAAGCACCGATCTTGCATTAAAAGTCCAGCACTTACACTTAACCAACAGCACCACCCAATTTAGTAGAGTCTAAACCAGCAGTTCTCAACCTGTGGGTCGCAACCCCTTTCGGGGGGGACAAACAACCCTTTCACAGGGGTCGCCTAAGATCATAAGAAAACACATATTTCCGATGGTCTTAGGAAGGGAGACACCGCTCCTCTATCCGTCTCCAGGCGGGTCCGCCCACATGCTGATACGCCCACCTGAGTACCCCACGTGAAGACTGTTACCCATGCTATACCATGCTTCAAGACAAATTTTCATTTATTTGTCATTAGAAATAAATGTTTCACAATATATAATTACATGTTGTTTTGTGATTAATCACTAGCAAACTTACAGTGAAGTAGCAATGAAAATCATTTTCTGGTTGGGGGGATCACCACCACATGAAGCACTGTATGAAAGGGCTGCGGCGTTAGGAAGGTTGAGACCCACTGCTCTAATACCACATGCACAGGCTGCATAAAGGGTTTGGGATGGCAGACAGTGTAGACCAGTGGTTCTCAACCTTCCTAATGCCGCGGCCCTGCCTGTGCCATCCAAAACCCTTTCAATTGGTTTACCTGACACATATTTACAAAATCCCTTTTTAAGCGATCAAGTTAGCCCAGTTTCATTCCTGAAGGGAACTACGACCCACACAGCACAATCAAGCACCTCTCATCCCATTCCCTTCCCAGCTCGTCTCTCAACCTTGAAACCACAATGTGTGTGTTTTTATTATTCCTAACTAGGTACCGGAAGGAGAAAACATGAAAAAGAATACAAGTGTCCCTTGTTACATAATGCTTTTTAGTTCCCGGGTTCCAATGATGAAGGATGTTGCGTTATCCCATCCAATTTTGTTTCTGAATAGATAGTGGAGAGTACTCCGTTTACAAACTTCTGTAGCTTTTAATGATTATTTATGGTCAATGACAATTCCAACTTTAATACTGATAAAAGCTCACCCTTCCCATGTAAATTCAGGGTTTCTGATTTTCATCTAGAGATTATTTCCTTCTTCCCGGACCTCTCATTATTTAATGAAACCACTGCAGAGTCCATGTATTTTACGGTTTAAAAATTCCCCAGTTGTTTCCTCTACAGTTTCTAGCTGCCACACTTCTCACTACCTTTGAAATGTGAGAGGACGATCCAAAAAGGGAGCGCGAATATACAGAGAAACTCCTTGCACGCCCCCCCAATCCTCGTTGGCCCCCTCTCTTCTTACACTCTATGTGAGCATGAGAGCTTCCTTTTATTAGTCTTTTATTAATTGGGTCAGCAGCTCTAGTACTAAGACATTAGACTCAGGGAGAGCTATCATGGCCTCTCCTAGTCAAGGCTGGCATTAATTCTAATAATCATTTTACATAATCCAGAATAAACTAGCAAGTTGATGACCTCAGAACTAATACTATTTCCTTAAGAAAGGGTGGTCTAACTTTCAAGTAATAAAGCTTATTTGAATTAATATCTTGCTGTTAGCTGTTGTAGAGGCAATTCTGGCTCCGAGACGCTGTGCTTTACAGAAGTACAGGATTTTCCTGAATGCAGTCTTACAGGAGCAGATAGATGCTCTGGTCTTTCTCAGGGTTTTTGCATAGGCTCAAGCCACCAACCTTTCCACTGACGGTGGAACGCGTAATTGTTGTTTGCCACTAGCAAATACACAAACCAAGCCCGGTGCTTCAATTCAATTCCAACCCGTAGCAGTCCTATCAGACAGAAGTGAATTGGTCTAAACCAAAGTGGCCTTCACAGCAGACCCTGCAGAGTGAGTGGCTGGTGAGGTCTAGTTACCCTGCGGTCAGCAGCCCGACTCACAGTCCACCACGCCACCAGGGGCTCCTGAGGGACACTGCTCAAAACAAACACACCACCCCTGCGGCCACCCTATTGATTCCAGCTCATAGCAATCTTACACAGTGCGTCCCAGGCTACTGATCTTTATGGAAGCAGATAACCTCATCTTTCTCTCCTGGAGCTGCTGTTGGGTTTGACCCACAGATCTTGAGGTTAACAGTCCAACACTTACCGGCACAGCTACAAAATGGTTAGCTAAAATATGGTTACACCCAAATGTAGCAACAAAAGTATACAAGGAAAATTCAAAGGCTAGAGGCCTTGGGAGCAGAGGTTAAGGGGGGAAAAGAAAGGGGGTCCTATTTTTGCCTAACCAAAATACACTGACTGACATTCTATCACATAGCCACAAAAAAGATAAATCTGTTCTCAAAACCATACAAATTTCGACTCACGGGCATAGTAAATGAACATGTGAACACTCACTCTCTTTTTCATTAACGCTTTCCTTTTTAAACGTCTTTGCATGATTTCTTTTTCCATTGTCACAATTTGGTTTGGAGTTAACTGTTCTTGAATTCTGTTTATCTCTTCTTTGTAGGCCTCCCAATCAGCCCTGTAAGCATCTTCATAGAGCTGTAAATGAAAACAAGATTTAAAAGGTCAACAAACAGCTGTTGGCAAACTTAACATAGGACACATGCTGACAGAGACAGATCACTAAATATTTCAAGTAAATCAAACCATAAGGTAAAAACCCTGAGTCGGCATCACACGCCTGTGGACTAAAAAGCATGCTTGCTTCCCATACGCATGCCAAGCTTGGGAAACCTCTACCATCAGTCTTCAAGGTCCTCCCCCCCAAAATCCATGACGTCTGGGCCATGTGGTCCCTTAAAGACATCATTCTCCCTAACAACACGGGTCAGCAATGATAAAGACCTACGTGCTCACAGGCCAGTGAATTAGAAGTAGTCCAGAAATAAACCCTTGAAGAAGGGTACCACATTCATTTGGGGAAAAAGAATGTCCTCAATAAAAGGTGCTGGGAAAACTTTATTTTCAAATGCAGAAAAACATAATGGAATCCACTCTTCACACCACACACAAAGTTAAAATAAAAAAGGAGGAGGACCTAAATGTACAAACAAAACTAGAATTTTTCAAAGTAACTGCAGGGGCAATGCTGCCAAGCCTGGCTTGTAACAATGAATTATATAGTAGAGACAACAAAGGGACAAAGAGAAAAGAAATAAATGGGACCTATAAAAATTCTTAACTTTTCATCAGAAGAACTTTGCCAAAAGAATGAAAAAACAAGCTATCAATTGAGAGATATCTTGAGAGGTCATATCTCCAATTAAGAATCTAGTAACTAAACGATACATAAAATTTTGACAATTTAGCAACAAAACCAATCTTAAAATGGGCAAAGGACTTGAATATATCTTTCAGTAGGAGGAAATTCACAAAACATATAAAAGATGCTCAATGTCAATACCCAATGGAGCAGTACAAATTAAAACCAAATGAGACACCATTTCACTAAGGTAGAAAAAGGCGGAAAGCAAGCAATAGCAATTAAAAAAACAGACATAAAATCATCTGAGATATGCAGAAATTGTAACCCATCTTCATTCCTGGTAGGAATGTAAAATACATAACCACTGTGGCAGAGTATTGTAGTTCCTCAAAAACTAAAGACCAGATCTACTGTGACTCAACAATCCCACTCTAAAACTCGAAAGCAAAGACTCAGAAGTGTGCACCTACAGCAATCTCCTGCTCGCTTTCATTGCAGCAGTATCCTAACAACCTAAACATCCATCCCTAGATAAACGGACAACGTGTGGTACATACATACTAAGGGAAAACGACATTTTTAAATTCTAAGTGTAAGAACTTCCAATTCCTGCCACCATCAGTTTCAAAACATTTTCTTCTTGAACTCGTTAATATCAGCTCCCCTTTAAAATAAACCCTCCCCCACCCCACTCCCCTGGAACCCGTATTAGAATACACAGATAAAGTTTTTACACTTGTTAACATACATGGTTTTTTGTAGCAGGGAGACCACACATGATCATTCTTCTCAAGCTTTGGCTCTTAAGACAGTGAAGGTCAAGAACTTTACATAAGTAACAGTTAAAGCACTTTTTGAATTGTGTCCACTCTGAATGGACATGAGAATTAAGAAATGAATAAAATGACTGGATTATGTTTACTGTGGAAACAGTGCGAAACTGATGTTACCAAAAAGCAAATAAAAGAAATCTTGAGCTGATAATAAACATCTTAAATAATTTGGAAAAACCTGAAGGTTAACTTTAACCAACTATCAGGGAATAACAACAAACAATGCTTTCATGTAGCTATACATGTGTCGTGTCAAATACGTAACCCCAATCAGTACAGTATGCCGGTGACTGATACTGAAATAGTTGGACATATAAAGACAGAAAAGGGAAAGATAAAATGCTGACTGTTGGTGATAAAAAAGCTCTTCCGGCAACTTACATAAAATAACGCACTAAACCATGTTTTCAGAAGATGATGTCCTAAGGAGACCAAGCCGCAATAAGGTGGTGTTTTCCAAAATACATGCTGAATTATTGTTCCCATATCTATACACTGCTACTGTTTTAATTCCTATATGTTGTGACAGCATACTTAATAATTGAGGTACACTGGTGTAAATCTTTTTATAGGTATTCTAAGAGGGTTAATTTTCTCGTCCAGGTTTTCATCTTCTTCATCTCCCCCAAAGAAAAACAAAGGAAGCATTCCTAATAAGCAGCCAATAGCCACTCTACCATCTTTGCCCAAATGTGCATTAACTCAGGTTTGCCACATGTCAACTTGCTTTGATGTGACATCAGGAATTGATAAGCCTAACCGCCACGCCAAGGCTTCCACATAGCCTGCAAGTCCAAGTCCAGCTAAATCCGACACGGGATTCCCAAAAGCAGCAGCTGCCGTAGTGGAAATTCCCAAAATAATTCCAATAGACATCTCAATTTGGGTTCCTGCGGCAATCATAATTGCATTATCCAAAAAGCCAAACCCTACGAAAGGTATCACATGATGGATGAATGCATATCTCAGCTGTCCGGGGGTAGGTGGTAGAGCTTCCAATTTTTCTCCTGGATGGCCATGATCTTTTCAGCCAGGTTCATGCAGAGCGTGGGGCCCAGAGAGTGGGGGAGAGTGCAAGCAGGTTGGGTCGGAGACCATAGGTAAATTTTTACCATTACCTTACACCATCTAATTATCTGCTCACCTATAATTCTGTCATTCTTTCTCAAGTGGGATTATACAGTCAACATTGCTATCAGCTCCCCCCATGCCTCCCCGCTCCCGGTACCCTCAGGGAATCATTATTCCCTTTCCTGTTTCTGAAGGGTAATCACCCATGCATCCAGAGATCTTAGTTATACAAATGAACACATAGGCCTGACAAGATTAATGAGGTAAAACAAAGGTCATAATAATAAGGGGATGAAATATTAAAGAACTAGAGGACAGTTATGTGTTTTATCAGTGCTATACCACACCCAGGCTACATCATCCTTCCCATGTGGCCCTTCTGTGAGGGAGGTCCAATGACCTTAAATGTGGGTTTTGGGTCTCCACTTTGTCCATGCTCCTTCACACCAATTTGGTTTGTTTTTGAACTATTATCTATTCCTGTGGACACCTCATGATCACACAGGATTCTGTGCTTCTTCCATGTGGGATTTGTTGCTTCCCTGCTAGATGGCCACTTGTTTCCCTTCAAGCCTTTAAGACCCCAGATGCTATCTTTTAATAGCAAGGCACCATAAGCTTTCTCCACATTTGCTTATGCACCCATGTAGGGAAGGTGAGTATCATATAGTGCCACATCATTCGAACAAACCATTCTTGTACTAAGGTAAGGTTTAAGTAGAGGCCCAAAGTCCATCTGCTTTCTTGTTGTATTTATACACACACCCCTATCTTTATATATTTAAATATATAGATACCTAAATACCTATATATGTAATTTTTACTTTCTTCTTTTTCTTTCCTCCTGCCCCACTATCATATTTACCTATCATTCACTTCTCAGTAATTCCTCTCAGATACATTTTGAATGCTCAAACACGACCAGGAATGCTACACCATCGTCACTGTCAATTTTAGCAAGTTCATGGACTTTGTGAAACCTCCTCAAACAAGGGGATACTGCCCAACTGGCTGAAGAATGGAAGCTTTCATGCAAGTTACAATATGTGTCAAACTTAAGGAAGTTATGCTAACTGAAATACAGAAATCACCAAAGGACAAATAACGGATGCCTCATTTATACAAGACAAGAAAAGACCAGTTTGAGGCCAGTTTACTAGCGGCCGCCAGGGGTGCGAGAGGGGAAGAAGGAGGAAAAGTATCCGTTATGGGAGACCGAGTTCCGCTTGATGGTGACGGGAAAGTGCACTGACTGAGGCTTCAGAGCTGACTGTAACAAGTACTGTCAATAAGTTACAGAAGATTGAATTGGTAAAAGTATGACAGACACAGTTATAATAATGACCAAGAAAAGCTGCTGTTGAAGCTTCTTATTTACACCAGAAACATCCTTGGTTGGAAGTTTAGGATCACGCTATCCTGGGATACCCATTAGTTGGCCTAAGAATATATTTAGAGTGCTTCTGTTTTATCTTCTAGCTCAGGGGTCAGCAAACTACAGCTTGCGAGCCACATGCAGCTCTTTTGGTAAGTACTTGTGGTTCTGCAATAAAACTGAAAAAAAGTAAAGGATTTTATTCCAATAAAGGTGATTTCATTTGTTGGTAAAATGTTTATGGTTCCCTAATAACTTTTAAATTGTTCTGAAAGACAGAACTGGCTTTTCGTCTCAAAAGTTTGCCGCCCCCTATTCTAGCTTGCTGTACAGTGCTTGGAGTATTAAAAGCTTGCAAGTGACCATCTAAGTACCATTACAAAGGAAGGAGTCAACAACAGCAGGATGAAATGGAAGGTGTGACTAATTACCTCCATAAGCAAATGCCCCCTATGCCCTAACACTCGAAGAAGTAGATGGTACCTGGCTACTGTTAATTACTAACCATTTTGATCAAAGCTCTCATAGAAGAATCCTGATCATGTGGAGGAAAATGCACTACAGACTTCAAATTCTCCTGGACTCCAAACAAATTTTCCAGAGCCATGGTAGCTGGATGAAACTATTGTTCTGAGATCAACTTTAAGCTTTAAGTCAAAAATACCCCTTGCAGTCTTAAAACCGAACAGTTTACCTAAGCAAGTAAAAACATCTTCTCTGAACATTATGCTTATTTAAGAACTATTCATATGAGATCAAACTGACAGAGCAACCTGAAAGATTGAAAAGACCCTTAAGAGAGAGCGAGTTTATGGTTATCAGGGGAGAAACACCCAGAAAGTGAAGGTGAGAACAGCTGCACACCTTAAAGAATGTCACTGAATTGTACATGGATGAACAGTTGAACAGGTATATGATCTGCATATAATCTCCACAAAGACCCCCAAACCAATGTGCTTACCTTTTTCTCTGAATCAGGAAGTTCCCTCCATACCTGGGCGATTTTTTTAATTAGTTCTGAGTTTTTCGCATCTATGGATTGAAATAAAATAGTGGAGGAAAAGTCACAATTTCATCTGTCTCAAGATTCATTTCTGAAGAATTCCAAGAAAATAATCTCCATAAGTAGATTCTACTAGCTATTTCTATAGCACATACAACTTTATACTATGATTTAACTTTTTGCTCTCAACTCTCGCTGCCATTGAGTCCATGCAGACTCCTAACTCCCCATGTGAGTTTCAGAGACTGTAACTGTTTACCAGAATAGAAAGTCATCTTTGTCCCACAGAGAAGCTGGTAGTTTCAAACTGTAGAACTAGCAGATCACAGCCCAACACATAACCACTACACCACCAGGGCTCCACTACCTTATATCCCAAATAAAGTCCCTACAGCCATTTTAAAAATTCAATGAATAGCCTACGTGGTAATCTCTTTTAAGTAATATAAGACAAATTTATTTTCCCTTGCAAAGCTCATAAAATTAACATTAATTTTCATGTTGCTTGATCACTTACGAAGCACTTTTCCATTAAGTTATTTCATGCAGGTTCATTACCTTTCTTCCCTAAAGCAGACAAGGAGCTAAGCAAGAACGGAATAACTCACCAGTGGTCTTCTAGGGCAACTAGGCCCTAACCTCAGGTTTTCATTCTCCTCACAGGAAACTTGCCATCTACATGCAGCTATCTTAAAAATCTTGACTAGTTCTCATCTATATTTAAAGCATCTCAATTTAGAGGCTTTCTATACCCTTTAAGAGTTCATCCGGAAACCCACAGGGGCAGTTCTATCCTGTCCTATAGAGTCTCTGAGTCGGAATGGATTCGACAGCTGTAAGAAAGACACGCTCCAACTCACTGTCATTGAGTTGATCCTGAGCCATCCTCTCTGGCAGACCATCACACAACACTGACTAAACGACAGTGTGGATGTTTCTGCAGCCGCTGGATGCCTTGGGTGAGTGCAAATCAGGGGTGTGGGGTGTGGTTTAAATGCTTTGCATCCTTTTCATCTGCACAGGTACAGCTCCTTTTATTGAGCTTCCCTTTACTAAGCTTTGCAGATATGACTTTTTTTTTTAAACAAAGTGAAGCTTCGTGACAATTCTGCTTCAACCAAGTATCTTGGCGGCATTACAGCGTGTGCTCACTTTGTGTCTCCGTGTCACATTTTGTTAATTTCTCACTGCTTTGGTACCTAACTTTCCTAGACACTGGAAAACCAACCAATAGGTATGACTTGGCTTTACTGGTTTTATTTTGGTCTAGGTTCAAACCTACTCTATTTCCCAGTTACAGGAAGTAGCCACACCGGGGGAGGGGGAGGGGGGGAGTATCAATCCACAAAATGCCTTACCTGGGTTCTTCGCTTTAAGTATGGGTAGCTGTTCTGTAGAAAACCGAAGGTATGAGCTCAAAGGCTTCTTTGGATAACGACCCAAGGTGGAGGAAAACCATCTCGGCAAACACAGAAAACTAAGGTGAAAATAATGTTAGCGTCAGGTGCGTTGCCAGGGTGTATGAACGAACACACATTCCAAACATATATATACCTAACTTCTTCGACCAGAAATGTGTGACACTTAAAATCCTGTCGTAAGCATTATAACAAAGCCCGTAACTCCTACAGAGCAGAGGAAAGCGCCTCTACTTCAGTTAGGGAGACTCTTGGCGCGACTCAAAGTGGCGGGAGACTCTTGGCGCGGCTTCTAAGAGGATGCTGACCAGGTGCTCAACTGGAGCGGGGGAGGGGCGGGAGGTAGAGAGGGGCGGGGGTACTACCGGCGGACGGCCTGCTCTCACCACCGCCGGTTCCCTGGCAAGGTCGAGGTCTGAAGTAAAAGGTCGGAGGGGCCCTGATCGCTGGAAGAGGGCGAAGCCTGCCCTGAAGCCCCCGGGCGTCCGAGGCCAGCCGTCGTACCTGAGTGGAAAGCGCAACCGACTGCCGCAGCCGGCGCAGAGATCCGCTCCGGTCTTGCCCAGCGCACTCAGCATGCCCCACACGCCCCGGAGAAGCGCCATGGCATCTGCGCCCAACGCAGGGACCAGATTCCAATCTCGTCGTCTCCTGGCACGCCAAAGCGCCGACAATGCCACCCAGAGCCCGCGTGCGCACCTCCGGAGTTTGTTATCATGCCCGCCACTCGCGAGGCACTCTGGGAAGCCCGCTACTTCCGGTCGGGAGACGGGGGCGGGACGAAAGCGGAGCGAGCAAATAGGCTCGGGCGCTGTGGGAACGCCCCCGGTGGGCGGGACTGCGCCGAGCGACGGGAGCGGAGCCGGATCCACGGGCCCGAGCGCCTCCCGAGGACCCTGGCCTCCAGGGGGCGGTGCAGAGCTGCCGGTGCCCCGGCCCTCGCCGCGGGGGCTAGATGACTGACTGCCAGAGGGCCCGGCTCACCGGTGCCGCCCAGGTCGCCCGAAGGACTGGTACGTAACAGACGCTTTACGAGGCGGGTACGGAGTCGCCGTGCAGCCTGCGCGGCACTGAGGTCTGGGTGCGGGGGCTACGCACCAGCGGAGGCGCTCACTGGAGCTCAAGTTCAAAGACATCTGCAGTGCTTAGCGTGGGTTGCAAGGGGTGTGTCTGTCGCAGGGACCTGACCCCAGAGCCTGATTCTAACGGTCTGTTTGGGCCCCTGAATCCGCGTCTTTAACAAGATCCCGATGTGTAACAAGTTCTAATGCGGGCGCAGGAGCCCTGGTGGTGCACTGGACTGCTGACTTCAGTGTCAGCAGGTCGAACCCCCGGCCGCTCTGAGGGAAAAGACATATCCCGGACACGTATTTCAAATCTGACATCCAACTCCGTTTCAGTCAAGGGGAAGAAACTTCGCTAGTTAGTTGTCTTAAGACTCTCGTTCTAGTCCCAGCACTAACATCTTGACCCAAAAGTATAGCAACACCTCCAACCCCTTATAAAATTTGATTTCTTCCTCTCCAAGCGAGGGTGGCGGACTCCATCAGATATTTCCCAGCCAAAGTTTCAAGAATGTGGGGTACATACACCTTGAGTATTGATAAATGTTTATTTTCATAAGACTTGAAATTTTCATATAAAATGATTTAGTCATTTTCTGAGAGCTTTGCATTCTATTTTTCTTCGGGTTATATAATATAAACATCCTATTGCTAGCAGCTACAACAGAAATCCAAGTGGCCGTCTTTAAGAAACCCATTCCTAGGCTTGTTTTCTTAGTTGAGAGTCGGAATCAGAATTTAGATTGCCCACTCTAGCAAAAGTCTGTCTCTCTCTAGATGCCCTAGGCAGGGGGTGGGAGGTGGAGGAGGCCTTGCCTTCTTGGTAGTAGAACTAACTCTTTCTCTGCGGGCTTCTATCTTCTGTCGTTTATAACATAAAAGTTGCTGCAGGCCAGGAACTCTCCTTACACTGGACCATGGCTGTGATGTGATTCAGGATGTTATATCCCACCCTCCTCCCCTTACAATTGATGGGTGGGGTCAAACTCACATCATGGGGGATGGTTACATTATTACCTAGCTGCCAAGCCCCTGAAAATCATGGCTCTGCCAAGATGACACATATTTGGAGGGGACACAATTCAATCCATGACAGATCCCACATCCTCTTTCATCAAACCTCACGCTCATCATGACATTCCCTCCAGTTCACATTCCCCAAACCGAACTCATTGCCATCGCTTGATTCTGACTCATGAGCAACCCTGTTTAGGGCTTCCTAGGCTTTGTAAATCTCCATGGGAGCCAACAATCATATCTGGCTGGGAGGCTTCAAACCTCCACCTCACAGTTCCGCAACTCAAGGCTTACCCAACAGTACCACCCAGTTCAACCAAATACCATTTGGGGGGTAGACCATGACATAGAAAAGATTGGGAAGACCGATTGTAAAGATATTCACAGCCCTTTGCAATTTTAAACTGCAGTTATTTCAAAGGTCACCACCTCCTTAGATATCGTTTCCTCTCTGGCAGAGCTGTCATGATTAGAAAATTCCCACCAGTGTAAAATAGAGCTAAGAGTCTGCTGCCTTTCTGCAGCCCTCTAGCATTGGCCTTTTGGAGCCGCAAAGCCACAAAAGACTAAGCCCACTTCTTTTTTTAAGTGCTATGTAACTACCACTACTTCCTATTTCATAGACTCTGAGAGTCAGGTCATCTGTTCAGCCCTCTCATCCTGTTTTTGTTTTCTGAGTTGACTCTATGTGGGCGTCCTTGGGAAGGAGTGGTTAAAGTGCTGGGCTACTAACCAAAAGGCCAGTGGTTCAAGCTCCCCATCCATTCCATAAGGGACGAGTGCCAGTCTACCTCCCTAAGGCTTGACAGCTTGGAAAATCCTCTGGAACCACTCTGCTCTATCCTATAGGGTCACTGAGTTGGAAGCAACCCAAAGGCAGTGTGTTTGTAGATACTATGTGCAAGGCCCCAAACAGAGAGAAACACATTTCTCTCTCTAAAATATGGTGGCAGAAGCAAAGTAACTGATTTTAGGTTATATAGCTAAATGTGGGATAAAATGTTTAAACGAATATAGCTGATTTCTAAAATAATTTGTTTCTTCTTCATCAACAATAATTTTGTTCATTTGGATGTTTGATAGTCTTAACTTCTTTGGGGAAGTTAAGGAGCCCAGGGTATGGAGTGTATAGCAGGTTGGGCAGCTAACCAGCAAGGGAGCAGTTTGAACCCACAGTCTATTCCAAGGGAAAGGGATGAGATGTACTGCTCTCATAAAGACGTGCACCCTCAGAAACCCTACGTAACACTTCTCCTCAACCCTAGAGGGTCACTCTGAGCCATCATTGAATCCACAAAAGTTTTATTTTGGAGGTTTGGACATTTTTAAACATCTTTTTATAATTGATCAGAAATATTTCTTTTTCTCGTTTATTTGTCAATTAGATACCCGTCTTCCTTAAAACTCGGATATTAGTGATATGTTATGCTAAATACTGTATTCATAAGGAAAACATAATACCGATTTACTCAAACTGTCTTTGGGTCCAAAACACATATGGTTTCAAAGTGAGTGGTTCAAATTCACCATCCTTCAAACTTACTTTATAAAACAGAAAGGGTCTCCGCTTTTACTTATGCTTTAACTTTCATCCACTCCCATGATCTCAACTATCCATTAAAGCTTTATGATTCCCATATTCTATACTGAATCAAGACCTGTCCTATTTATTTCCACATTCACCTAAGCGACTGGCTGTTGGGTACCCGTAACATTATGTCCCACAAAAACTTCAATTTCAACATGCCCTGGACATAATTCACCATGTTTCCCTTGAGCCCTTTATCTTGGTAAGAAACACTAGTATCCCACTAAATGATCCAAGCCAACTATTGACGTATATCTTAGAACCTTCCCATTGGCACTCCTTCCCCATCCACCCACTCATTAACTTGTCTGGTATGCATGATCTTTCTCATCCCCATTCTCATGGCTTTCGTTCAGATCTGTGAGGTGCTAGTAAACTGGCTAGTATAACAAGCTGCTCCCATATGTCACTGGGCCAGGATCTGCCATCTTTTCCTGAACTCAGTTTCCTACAAAGATTTTGAAAGGGCAAATCCCATTTATTCATCTCCTCATTGAATATGCATTTAACAGACGATGCCAAGTAGATATATATACATATATTCTTGACACTTACAATGGATCTTTATTACCCACAGAATCAAGTTCAAATTCTTCACTCTACAAGTCCTTGAACTGGTCCATCTGCTCCCTCGGTTGTTTCATTCATTTCACCCTTTCTTGAAATAATTTATGGTTTTAATACCTACTTGTTCTTTAACCTCAAGACACTCAAACCACTTCGTTTGACTCGGAGTCTACCAATGATTTTTATGTGGTATGTTCAAGTTCTAGGAATTACTAGCAAGTATACAGATTAAGAAGACAGATCTGAAAACAGATTGTTACTTACTCACTATGTGGCCTACCAATAAGTCTCTCTCGGACCCAGAGTTTTCACCTTTTAAAAGGAGGACAGGAATGACTGGTTCTTAGGATGGTTGGGAAGATTTGTTAGATAGTGTCTGTAAAGTTCTTAGCAGAGTCCCTGGCGCATAATAAAGACTCAATAATTAGTGGTTATCATCATCCTTACCACTATTTATAAGAGTTATTATTAGCTTCTAAATAATTATCAGTAGAGTATGAGTTATTTCCAAGCAAAAAAGTCAGATTTGCATCACAGCCTTGCCATTGCTTCTTTGTCATTTCCTCTTCCTGTAAACTAGCACACATCCATACACAAGTGTACATAGTGACGGAACTCCGAATAGTCCCTCAATTGGAAGCCTATGGCAGTGGTTCTCAACCTTCCTAATGCTGTGGCCCTTTGATCCAGTTCCTGATGTTGTGGTGACCCACCCCCCAACCATAGTTATTTTTGTTACTACTTCATAACTGCAATTTTGCTACTGTTATGAATCGGGTGACCCCTGTGAAAGGGTCATTTGACCCCCAAAGGGGTCACGACCCACAGGTTGAGAACCGCTGGGCTGTGTGATAACAAAGCTACCCACCCCTGGGTGTGGATCATTCTTTAATATTTTAAAACAACTTTTTAAAAGTTGTGATTCCAAAATCAAGGTAGACCACCCACTGCCAGTGAACGGATGTCCACTCAGCACTCCTATAATAACCCTATAGGACAGGGTAGAACTGCCCTTTAGGGTTTCTGGGTATAAATCTTTACAGGAGCAGATGGCTTCTCTTTCTCCTGTGAAACAGCTGATTTTGAACCACCAACTTCATGGTTAGCAGCCCAGTATTTAACCCACCATGCCACAGGCCTCCTTAAAGAAGCAGGCAGAGAAAGTATTATCGTGTTCATGGTTCCTAATTTACAGATGAGAAAATGAAGCCCCAAAAGTCTAATTCATAAAGTTGTAATAGTAAATTGTAGAAATTAAAATCTAGGCCTCCAACTCATTGCCCTGAGTTTTTCCCACTATCCTGGACCATGCCTCAGACTGTTAACCTACGATCGGCTTCATGCCAGCCCAAAATATCTTCCTGGGGTCTTTTATAGTAGGTGAGCCTTGTTGTTACATGCTGAAGAGTAGGTTCTGACTCATAGAGACCTGATATCCAACAGAACAAAACCCTGGCAGGTCCCAGACCATTCTCCCAATTGTTATGTTTGCATCCATTGTTCCAGCCTTACTTGGCCCTTATGGGGGAGCGACCTCCTACCTTCTACACTAGGCTTTAGTCATTGTTTTTCTGTTTGTTTGTTGCTAGCTTTTAAAATATACATTCCCTGCCCCACCCCTCCCTTAACACATAGTAACCTATTTGAGGACAGAGTAGGTCTTATGCTTCTTTTTACCCCTACAGGACATGGAACAAGACTGATAAACAGATAGGTAGATCGAACATGCACAATTTTAACCCAATAGTAAATAAAGGCTACTGCTCAGGAGTTTCATTTGCCAATTAATAGGAGGGACAGACAGGAACCACATACAACTTCAGAAACACATGGGAAAATAATGATCACAATAGACTGATGGTTACATGATGGTAAGTATTATCAATCAGTGGCAGCAGTAGCCAGAGGCCTAGATTATTTTCTCTAGTATTGATGTTAAGTGCATATATCACTCAAATGAAGAAGAAATATTCTTCAGAGAATGCAGTCTTGCTTTTATAATGACGTATCTGTATTTAGAAACTCACTGCCATCAAGTCAATTCTGACTCACGGTGGCAATTGTACAGATAGAGCAGAACTGCCCCTGTGCGTTTCTGTGCCTGTAAATCTTCACAGGGGCAGAGCCTCATTTTACTCTGACCAAGCAGCTGGTATGTTTGAACTGCTGACCTTGTTAGCAGCCCCATTTATACTCCACTACACCACCAGGGCTCTTACGCATGTTATGTACAATATGATAAAGATCCCCAGGTGGTTGTTTTGTATATATAGCAGATCTAAACCGCAGATTCTTCTTCGGTATGTCTGGGGTCAAACTGCAATGAATAGGGTCAAGATCCTTAAGAAAAACACTAAAATGTAACAAGAATTCATTGTTGCACTTTTAAAAATTATATAATTTGTATAACTGTCTCAGTTTATCTTTCCTCTTAATGAAAATGTCAGTAAGTGATACATGTAGAAAGTTACGTGCATAATTGTATCCTTCAAACCACTTGCATTTACTTGGAGGCGATTATCTCAGTTCATTGGAGTTGACCTTTCAAATCCATATTCAGAAGTAGGGGAGGGGGTGGATGGAGAGTTAAGGCAACGATATAGCGAGAAAGAGAGTAAGCAGAGACAGAAAGGGCTCTTTTGCATGCTACTAGTTCTCAGCTACCCAAATTAATGTATGAACTCGAACAAAGTCTGCATGCAGCGTTAATTATTAAAAGCATATCAGTCTTATTTTTAGCCACTGCTGTAGCAGCATTATGCAAAAATAAATATAGCATTTCTATTTTAAAGCTGGTTCTATGAGTCAGCAGGAGGTAGGACAAGCAAAAAGACAGCTATAATTGTATGCAAATTTTTATTTATTTTTTTATCCCCAAACCAAACCATTCATTTGACTGGATATTCCTGAAAGCTGACTGAAAGGATGGAAGAAATCCAAATGATTGTTTCAGTGAAATAATGCTAACAGCTGGACAAGAAATACTCATGTGTTTGCCTTCACATCATTGTAAAGTACTCAACCAAGGAAAAAGCATTATTATAATTTATTATGCAACAATATTCCAAGTGTTTGCATGCATTATCTCGAATCTTCTCATAAATCCTCTAAGGTTCATATTGTTTCTATTGTACAGGTATAAAAACTGGTAGAGATATGTGTAGGAAGGATTATAACCCTTATGAATATCTTACAAGTAAAAACAATACCCCTAAAGTTTGCAGGTTTGAATTTACAGTTAACTTTATGTAAATGTCATATAGGCAAATCGGTTTTGAATTTTCAGAATTTTTGTAAACGCTTGTTCACAGTCCAGGATTTCTTTTCTACCTCTACAAATTTGACCATCGCTTGGCTTCTTTGAGTAATGAAAACTTGGTAAAATAACATCTTAAGTTTCTGTATATACTTTCCAGTTATTCAAAAAGACTTCATTAGCTTGCACTAAAACTGGGTTATCAGGAGTCAGACTGACTTGATGGCCAGATCTGTTGTTCACACAGATGCATGGGTGAGCGCGCACACAGTGATTAATAGTGATTGCATCTGAGTATTTTATATTTTAGGAGTGAGTGGATGAGACTCACTTTTTACTTTATATAGATTTCTATCACTGTAATTTTTCTCAAATGCAACAGTAGCATTCGTCTTTTGTAATAGTTTTTAAAACCTATTACTAGCAGAGCCAATGAGTTCTAAAAATACAAAGGTGACTAAGGCATGGCTCATCTGTTTTAATCTGCTGGGAGAGAAGGGAAGGTGTCTGAGAAGGTGACATTTGAACTGTCTTTTCAAGTGGAGAGAAGTGCTTTCCAGACAAAGGAAACAGCACGTGCGAGTCATTGATTTGTATGAGGGCGTCCAGGCCTTGAGAAATGAGGTGAGGGGCGGGGAGTGGTGTGGAATACACGGAGAGAGAAAAGAAAAAGTAAACTGGGAGCCGCTGTGCTTTTTCCAGCTGCTCCTCCACCAGGCTGAGGTTACTCCGCCTCAGGTCTCCACATGCGGGGGTGAGGTGCCCTGAGGGTGCCTGTGGAAACCGGAAACTTCTTCCATCCTGTATCTAAACTCACTTGAATCACAAGCCAGGCTTCGGAGTGTGTGAAGCCAAGGACCGAGGTAATTCTAACCTGAGAAACCTCACAGTAGGAACAGAACTCAAATTCTTGAGGCTCAGACTTAATTCACCAGTGAGACAGGACTTCCTGATTCTGTCCTCCTGAGATACTCTTTAAACCTTTAACCAAACCAGTCCATGAATAGATCTTTTAGCTTCAGGACAGATTGGCTAATAAAATAAATAACACAACTAAAGGAACTCAATTGTTGCAACTGATAATACAATGTAACCAGGACAATTATAAAGATGGCCCCAGGTGTTCTGGAATGTTAAGGAACTCTTATTTCCTCAATGAGGAAGAAAGAGACACAGGGTAAGAGATTTAAAGGATGAGCTGGGACTAAGGGATTTTTAAAAACTGAATTAAAGCATGGAGAAACAGATAAAATAATTTGGGGATTTATCACAAAACCGAAATGTGTAGAAACATCAAATGATAATTCTAGAAATTTGGGGGGTGGGGAGCTGAATGGGTGAAGAGCATATTTGACACAGCAAGATACCATTAGTGAACGGAGAAAAAGGCCAAAAACACTTTCCTTCAGGATCAGTCTCAAGGGGCACCAAGGTCAACTGGCATGGCATAGTCCATAAAGACAATGCCCCACATTCTAATTTGCTGAGTAGCAACTAGGGTATTAAGTTTGTGAGCAACCATCTGAAGTAACTAATGGTCCCTCACCTTCCAGAACATAGAAGGGGGAAAAAAAACTCCAAAACTCACTGCCATCAGTCAATTCTGTGCACTGGTAGCATCGAGGGTAATGCATTAGGCTGCTAATCTTAAGGTCAGCAGTTCAAAACCACCAGTCAACCTGTGGAAGGAAGATGAGGCTTTCTACTCTTATAAAGGTTTTAGTCTCAGAAACCCACAGGGACAGTTAGTTCTACTCTGTCCTACAAGGTTGTTATAAGAGTGAGAAAAAAAAAAAGAAAGAAAGAGAGTGGCACAACCCTCCCCCCCCCAAAAAAAAAGACAAACTGAAACAATTAGTCTAAAGGACTGATGCACCTCCCAAGCATCAATCTCCACAACCCTAGGGACCAGAAGAGCTATATGGTGCCCTGCTACCTCCACGACCAATTATTCTGGGAAGAGTCACATCAGAAGGTCCTGGATAGAGGGAAAGAAAAATGTAGAACAGAACCCAAAATTACAAAAGCGACCAGGCTTACTGGTTGAATTAGGACTATGGGACCCCCAATACTCTACCCCTTGTCTTTCAGCTCTGGAACTGAGCTCACCTGTGTGTTAGAATAGTCAACCATTTAGATCAAAAGGGCAGTATTTACCTAAGGACAATACACAGAGGGTTGGGTATGGAAATCAGAGACACAAGAAGGTAGTATAAGTCATGAAAGGATTGCAATAGACAAATTGAATCAGAATATGAATTAATGTAAAACTATGATATGCTCTACAAACCTTCACTTAATTCACAATAAATTTTTTTAATCTCCTTTAACTTTCTAGAAAAACCTGTTTCAATTTGTACTATTCCTGACTTATTTTGATGAACATTGTGGCACCGCTTTTTCTTTAAATCACTTTATTGGGGGCTCTTACCACAATCGTACAGCCATCTATTGTTGACGCCATTTAAACTAACTGCAACTACAGGGATCTGCCCAGCGATGCATTGTCTGCTAACAAGCCCATTCCCATTTGTAGCCCAGAGCCTGAGGGGATTCACCAGACTTCATCCCCTTGGGAAAGGCTGCAAATGGGTTTGGCCTTTCACTCTCATCCACAGACTTCAGAATGTTAGTTCTAATACTCTTCCGGCCTCTAGAGTTAGATTTTATTATTTACAATCCCAAGGCTGCAAATTTTAATGGGAGCAGAAAGCTTCATCTAGAATGTACTAGTGGGGAAAAAATGTAAACATTTCTGAAAAAGTAAACATTTCTTTTAAAAAATGTACTTAGTGGAATCTAACTGCTGACCTTGTAGTTAGCAACCCAATGTCTAGCCCACAGCACCAGCAGAACTCCTTAAAGCGCCATACTAACAGGTAAGTTGTTTTCTTGATCAGTCTTTATTAGGTTACCAATTTTATCTTTTCAAAGAATTAATGTTAATTGTCAGCTTAAGTTTTCAAATGCATGCACTTAAAAAGACTATTCTTTCTGTAGAATGTAGTATGACCTAAGTAGCCCTTGTGGAGCTGTGGGGTAGGCATTGGGCTCCTAAGTGGAATACCAGCGGTTCAAACCCACTAACCACTCCAGGGGGACAAGATAAAGCCATCTGCGCCCATGAAGATTTCATCTCGGGAACCCTGGGTCACAATGAGTCAGAAGCAACACAACAGTTTTGTTTTCGTAGTATGACTTTAGTGGCACACTGACTTGTGAGTTTTCATTGTAGTTTAGTTAGGGATATTTTAGAATTCTTGTTTTGATTTTTTCATGTATCTGAACTGTATAAGACTATTTTGTTCAAATCCAAGCAATTGAGTTTTTAAATGCTATACTTTTGTTACCAATTTCTTGCCTGATTCCTCCATGACCAGAAAACATAATCTAAGTTATCCTTTGGAATTTGTGAAGGCTGACTTTATGGCCCAGAACAGCGTAAATGCATTGAAAAGAATGTGAATGGTGCTGTTAGGTGTGCTTTATGTGTGTCCGAGAGATTGTTAGGTTTCTCTCTCTGGCCTGAATCTCAGCCTCGTTCCTTGGCTCCGCGCGAGAAAGATTTCACGCCGAAGCTGGGCTCGTGATCCAAGTGAATTTAATGAAGGTTCAAAGAAGCTTCAGGTTTTACACGGCACCCATAGGATTCCTTTGACCATGCGGCCTGGCATAGACTGCTCCGGGACACGCAAGGATCTCTCCCCTCCCATGAAGACGACCAGACCGCCCAAGCAAGACAAGACCAAGAGACCAAGAGCCCCTCTCCCTTCAGGTCCCTGCCTTTTCAAGGGTTCCCGGGGGAGGTGTGGTGAACGACCCCAGGTCGATCCCATTGGCTGAATTGCAATCACCCGGCCCAGGTGGGCTGCTCCAGGTGTAACGCCCATTCGAGCCCACCGGCGGGAAAATCCAGCTTTTGTCCTTTGCTGGCTCTCCTGGGCATGCGTAAATGGACTTCCCAATTCCCTAGGCTAAGCTACCTAACAAGATCAAGCTTATGAGTGATGTGCCTGATGCTTATGTGCTTGCTCTCACAACCATTAAGAAAGATGGGTTTGAGCTTCCTTTTCTGATTGTGAAATTCTTTGTTTTTCATTTAAGTACTGCTTTATATTTTGATTTGTACAGGATTACACCTCCTCAAATGTGTTTTTGTCCAGAAACGTTAGGATGATTTAATGTTGAAAAGTCAGGTATTGCAATTCACATATTCATATAGAAAAGGGATCAAAGTTATCATAATCTTTATCCTTCTGCCGTAGTCAATGCCAACTCAGCCACGAACCACGGACAGGCCAGATAGGATGGAGCAGACGTGCCCCTGGGTGGTGTAAACCGTTCCAGAAGCAGACAGCCACATCGTTCTCCTGCAGAGCAGCAGCTGGGTTTGAACTGTAGATCCTTGACTTTGTTCTTAATCACTGTGAGAGTTGGGTTCCTTAATAATGTTGGCAGATGAAGAGAAAGGTGATAAAATTTAACATGTAATTATGACTTAAAATGTTGAGTAAACTCGCACTATATGGCAATTTCCTAATAAAAAGCAAACATTATACTTAATACAGAAAGAATGAAAGTTCTTCTTCAGAAATCAAGAATGAAATAAGGATGCTCGCTATCACTATTTCTGTTTAGTCTAACACTGAAGCCCTAGCTAATTCATCAAGTAAAGAAAAAGAAACTATGAGGCACAGATGGAAAGCGAAGAAGTAAAATCAAGTACTGTTGCAAGTAACATGGAAACTGCAGGTAATTAAAAATTCTACAAATTTTGAAAACGTAAATTTAGTAAAGTTGCAGGGCACACAGGGAAAAACCACGAAAATAAAAATAAAACCTTTTACAATGTATTTTGAAATTGGAGATCTAAAACTAAATCCATTAAGAGTATGCAAAATCTCTACATAGAACATGACAAAACAATGAAATCAATGAGAAATTAAAGAAAACCCAAGCACACCACTGAATGGATTCATGGATCGGAAGATTTGATGTGTCATCATTTGCCACCAAGTCAACTGAAGCACAGTCACCCAGAACTGCACCACGGGTTCCCAGATTGTAATGATTATGGGCTACTGCCAGGTTCTTCCCCTGAGGAGGGACTGGTTGGGTTAAACTGACTAGCAGTCAAGTACTTAACCCTTGTGTCAACATTGGCTCTTAAGAGGATGGTAACCTTAAAACGTTTGGCCATGGAGTGGTGGGTCTGTGTCTTCTGAATCGAAGGGGGTTTATTACTGACAGGCCAGTAAGCCGCGGTAAAGCAATGCTCTATGCCTTCCAAAGGTATGATCATAAAAGGTCATGCAGCTTATTCTTGGTCCTCTTAGAAGGCTTGCTCTCTACCGGTTCCCCTTTGGAACCTACTATTTTATGGTGAAAAGCTAAGCAAGTTGCAGAGGCTGCTGTCAGTGATCCAGTAGACAGCCTTTGCCCAGGTACCAAACATTAAAAACAAAACAACCTCCAAAGAATTACAGAACCCGCATCCATTTGGCTTCCATGCACCCTTAGGTCCTGTGTCTTAGGGAGCCCGAAAGTCCTAACTATTGTGCCTTCTGTCGGTTCCTAACACAGAGAGTACATGAGCACAAAATCATTGTTGTTTTCTATCATTTTAGAGGGTTGATTTGTAATTCAACAGTAAACAGCTGGTGTAAACGATGCCAATTTTATTAGGCTAACATTCAGCCCAATCCCAATAAAAACGATAGTTGTATTTTTTGGGTAGAAATCAACAAACTGATCCTAGAATTACTTATCACAAGTGTCCTTCCCATTGAGGAAAAAGAACAAAGCTAGAAGACTTCCACTACCAGATTATCAAGTTTAATCATAAAACTACAGGAGTTAGAAGTGTAGGCACAAGTATAGACGAAGAACTAGAGAAAGGAAAGAAATGCCTCAACATAGCCTCTATCTAGTTCCTTACACTTCTAAAGGCGGCGTTTCCATGTCCATCTCTCTAGCACCCCCTCCCAGCCCCCCTGAAAAAGTCTGTACTCCAATTTTATACCATGTCAAGACACTCGCTTTAACATCCTTCAGGGACTCAAACAGTGTTCCTTTATAATATACCTTAAATGTTAGGAACCACTAGAAACCTCAGGTGTCAAGGCTGTACGGTGGGTGGGGTAAGGTTACCTAATGTAAACCTGATAGGCCAGCCCTTGCTCATCTCCAAGAACAAGCAGGTGCATTGTTGTGACGGAAAAATATCGCTCAATCAAATTTTCCTGGCTTTTACTCACTAATGGAGTTTCCATTTTCTTAAAACTTCCTAACCTGTGATTGTCCCATGTCCTTTGAAAAAAAAAATCTATCAAGATTACTTCTTTGGATTTCCACAAAACAACCAACATAACTTTCTGAGCTGTCCTGTCTTGAATGTAATGGTCCCCATAGATTACCCTGAAAGCCATTTTCTACTGTACCTTCTTCTTTGATGACACTAACAAGACTAAGACAGTGTGTTACCGAGAGAATTTGTCTGCAGCCATCCACTGATCAGAGAGACAGGTTTAAACCTCTTTAAACCAAGTACGCTGGAACCCTAGTAGCAATGCTTTTGAACCTACAACTGTTCGTACATCGTCTGATTGATGGCTAAGGAGGCAATGCAGGACCACGAAGAACAGTCTATTTTCCCGACTAGCTGAGTCAACCACAGGCTGAGCCCCGAGAGACCACTGACAGTAGTGGCGACACACACATTTCCTATGCTGTTGAAGTGTTTCACACACAGCTTGTGTTTGCATGTACAATTCCATCTTCAGCACTAATGAGATATTAGCACACCTTTAAAAATCATGTTTATTTCACAGTACTTATGTACCAGTATAGTAAAAATAATTCCTTCGTGAATTCCTAAGGCCCTACCACTATTGAAACCAAGAAAATGCTAGATGAATTTGTTTTGTTTGAAGATGATTTTCAAATATCTGATTATAAAGATGCCCCAATGTCTAATACTTTTAAGTTAATTTTCCTTGTTCCGACTAACTCAATTCATTTACAATCGGAAACTGTAAAGAGCTAAGAGCATAGTTTCACATGTCAAGTAACACAAATGAGTGACATAATATCAACTGGAATGTCACCAAGACACGATGGCATTACAAATTATTCCTACAAGCCAAATATCTGCTGTCCATAAAATCTGTTCTCAAAACTCCTGAAGAAAGCAATCAAATACCAGAAAGACTAGTTTGTAGAGATTACCCAGCCCCCTCTCCTGCCACCCAATGGACATATCAAGAAAGAAATAACTATTTATTCATAGCAATTTTTATAAAATCAGATGAACTCTACCTGATGTCCTATTTGTATAACAACAGAACAGTGACAGTAGCAGTATAAAAATAAGAACTTTTACAAATAACATGCCTTTTTCTTTAGGACAACTAAAATTAAAGCTTCCCTTTGCTTTAGGGATACTTTTTCTGCAAGTCTTGACTTTGCTAATATAGTGATCAAACTGTAATTTTTTTTTAAAAATCCAGATTTGTTCATTTGCTGTCTCTTAATAGACCAAATCTAGCCGTCAGAACACACAGAAGCTCTATTTATAGGACCATGGCTAAAGCATTAATTAGTTTCCATGGCTAGTCTTAATAAGAATGAGTCACAGCACCGATAATGCTACCACAAAGCTCAAATTTTAAAGCATCATCAATTGGACTGGACTGGACTCTGAGTCCAAGTCAGATCCACTGTCAATGAAAAGTCACAACATAAACAGTTCCAACTTCAAAATCTCTTTTCCTTTAAGAAGGAAATTAAATCCCCCAATCTTTGTTTTAAAACACAGAATTGTGAAAGTGGAATTCTGTTAAGCCTCAATGACTAAATCATGGGTAAAAATGGACAGACTGTGGTTAATAAGTAACGAGAGAAATGTAAAACAACAGGAGAGGATTTTTATAATGCATTCATTTTAAGAGAGTTCTTCTTCTGAATATTAACTCTTCAAGCTGCTCTTAGATTCCTTGTTCACATAACATCCTTATGCTCCTTGGTGCAAGGATGGTGTGAAATCGTCTCCTGTACTTTGGAAACGTTATCAGGAGAGACCAGTCCCTGGAGGCCAGCAAGTTTGCTGAACAGGAGGAACAGCGAAAAAGAGGAAGGTGCTCAACAAGATGACTGGCACACAGTGGCTGAAATCACGGGCTCCCACAGCAGAACCATTGTGAGGCCGGCACAGGGCCCGGAGCGGTTCCGTACTGTGGTGTGTGGGGTCACTGAGTGGGAAACAACTCAGCGTTCGTGGGGAATATCAGTCTAGATGTAATTATCATATATGGTTGACACGTGTGCATGTGAAGCTCACACTTGAAGAGTTATGTGCTGTTGACATCATCTAGGATCGGGAGTGAGAGGAAAATTGCCCTCACAACCTGTATTACTGATTATCCCAAACCCACATTGATGATAGTTTTCAAATATGCCTTTCCAAGGACTTAAGAGGTACAGGTCCTAAATCCCCAAGAAGTTACCTGCTTTCCTCACTCTGTGGAAGGCTTTTAATTTAGTTTTAAGATGTAGGTAACTAGGGGTGGGCAGGGGGGAGTGTGAAGGGGGAGTAGCTGATAACCTCACTGTAGGAAGATAGATATATATAGACATATCAAAATAATTTCCCAAGTTGTGACCTGGCTGGTTACTGCACATCACTACAGCTGAGCTCTTTAAGACGTCTGACTAATGATGAGAGCTTGTGCTCACTCCTCAACACACTGACTAGATACTGAAAACCAAAAAAAGACAAACAGGAAGTGGGATATTTCAAATATTTTAATGAAAAAAGGCAATTTCAAAAATAAACACCATACAAATAAAAGTTTAAAAGTGGAAAATATTCATAGAACAAAATCCTTGCTTATTAAAATATAGTGATGATGAAAAGCAAATGACGTTCAGTGTTCAAATTCAGGGCAAGTTTAATTTATAATAGTATTGCTTTTTATGATGTGGCTCTTTAAACTATCTCTCTTAGTTACTTTTTTATATTGTATATTTTCTTAAACTGCATTTCATTTAAATTATTTCATAGTCATTAATAAAAAAACAGCATATTTTCTAGTAACAGTTTAATTTGTGCTTTAATAAGGAATCATGATAAACTACTCAAGTGACTTAAAGGTTTTATGACTCCACCCATCAGTCTTATAGTTATTCAACCTGTTCAGTAGCCAGAAGACCTACAACTGCCCTTAAAAGTAGAGCTCATACAAATTGAATCGCATGTTAAAGATTAAAGAGATGTATTTTTTCCATGTTAAAGCATTAGAATTTTCTTTCCCACTGTAAACTTGTCATGTTAACTAGTTACTCAGTTCAAAATTTATAAAAAATGGAGGAAAGCATCATTTCAGTGTTTGCTTAATAACACCTACAGGACATTAATACACGTTATTCAAATTAGGATGGTATTACAATCTATTTTAGGACTTCTAGCTTTAAAATTTCCAACAAACATGCCAGTTCCGGCTAGAGGGGCATTTTAGTTCATTAACCTAGTTGTGATTGTACAGACATATTCTCAATGTGCAGGATATTAGCATACGCTCATTTCATTGTCCTACTGAATCACTTTAGCTGTAATAAAAACCTCAACTTACTGACATTTCCACTATGACAAGAGAGCATCACACAGATCCTCTGATAAAGAGACGCTTCCACAGAGACCGGATCTGAAACAACACAGTCTGTGTCCCTGTTCACGCGGACTGGCGCCCTGTTTTAATACAACGGAGACCACTGTCACACCCTGGCCACGCTTAACTTGGAATTAATTATCATGCAAAACGTAATAGACTTTTGATGCTTACCTATAAAGTAATTAAGTTTTCTTTCCCATAAGTAATCAGGACAAATAGTAGAAAAAGCATTTTATTTATATGGAAAAAGCTACAGTAAGATCTGTAAAGGTGTCAATATAATATTGCCTATACAGAAAAAAATTCAAATGTGAATAGCAACAAATAAAAGTTACACATCTTCCTACATAGCAGTGCAATTAATTCACATTGCAATAAAGTTAAGTCAAGTATAACAAAATCAAAAAAAGTGTTTCTCCATTAATCAGTATATTGAGAATTACAGTGTAAAGATCATTTCAGGTTTTAAGAAATCTTCCATCAATCTACAGAATATCCTAAGACAAGGGAGACAGACAGTTAATTCATTTAATTATCAGCTGTTGAGTTTCTTCAATACTGTTCACAGGAAAAAAGTAATAAGTTGATGCACATGGTAAATAGAATATATTTCATCTATACAGTAAAAAAATACAAATTATAAAGTGAGCTAACAAAGAATGAAATCTGAAGACAGATTTATAAAACTGACGACATCTTAGACGACACATACAGTCTTTCTCATGTAAAAACACCTAGTTTCAGCAAAAAATAATTTGGTTGCTTTTCAGCTGCATTGTAGATCTTGTAAGCTGAAGATGCAGATGTCCAAGTATCTAAAAAACCATAATAAATGTCTTTCTCAATGCATACAAAATGATAAATGCTCTCATCACAGTCTTATGGGTATTTTTGGAAGTTTTTTTTTTGTCTTGCTTCAGAAACACATTTAAAATGGGTAAAAATCAAAGAGCTTCATGGTACACTGAAACAGTAAACAGTGCTCAATTTACTGCTAATATTGAGGGGAAAAAACAATCCTAGATTTTACAGTACTCTGGTATATATGAAAATTTTTTCCCGCATTTACATTGCATATTTCTGAGTCCATTCTCTTGCATGTCTGTTGTATCTGTGGGCACATAAAATGAAGACAGTAAAATACACAGATTTCATTGTTAGAAGTATCTCTCCATGTAAGACTCTCGTCTACTTCTTTTTACATTCTACTTTCTTATGCTTACATTTCTTATGCTTATTATTGCAATAATCATATGCATACTAACTACAAGATCAAGAAGGACTATTCTCATGCATAAATAAAACAAAAAGAGTTATTTTTTTTATTATGAGTCATATGATGGATCTCTTTAAAACCCATATGAAAACCTACCTAAGACATAAAAAATAAAATAGAGAACCCAACTATAACAGAAATCAAAAAGAGCCAACTCTTGAATGGGTATTATCTATAAATTTCAAAATGAATTATGGTATCAGCAAGATGAACTACCTTGAAAATAAATTCAGTTGAGGGGGAGAGGGACTTAGTTAATTTATTTTCTTAGGAGAAGATAAAAAACATAAAATACAATACTTTCTAATTATTAAATTACTTCAAGATTAAGCTTACCATTTTAAAAACACTTCGCTATCACCATTAAAAAAATAAAAACATGTAATACTATGCAAAGAAAAATTACTATTAAATATTGAATAACTAAGAAGTAAATGGGAAATCTTTTTTGGTAAAGATAATAGAATTGAAAAAATAAACTTACTATAACAAAAGCATAAGTAAATGTTCTTAACTTACTGGTAAGACTCTTAGGACTTGGCAAACACACACACACATAAATACTGCAATTAAAACTAATCTAAGTAAACACTTACTTTTCCTTGTCTGATTTGTAGATTTGAGCGATATCTGGTACTAAAGGGTCATCTGGATTAGGATCACAAAGTAGAGAACATATCGATAATAAAACTAGATTTAAAAAAGAACACCACATTAGAGTCATCTTTTTACTTTAAACACATGACATGTGAAAACAATCTCACTAAATAGAGATATTAAACTTATGAAGAAAAAATAAAACGATCAGTTTAAATTTTATACAAAATTTGGTTGGCAGCAAATATATATCTTTTAATTACAAAACTCAATTCTATTTGAACTTTCATTCACTTTAAAATGTGCACCTTCAACATACTTGTCCTTGTTAGTTGCCATAGGGCCCATTCCGGTCCACGGAACCCAGCGAGTTCGAGGACGGGACACTTCCATAAGGCTTCCTTGATTGTTAGCCGACGGGACAGCAGCCTGGCAGGCCTTCCCCTCTCATTAAGACTGGGGTCTAGCTGCCAACCTTTAGGATAGCCATCAAGCACAAAGAGTTTGTGCCAGCTGGGGTCCTAAAATAGCTCCTACCCACCTTTGAACTCAAAAGTTCTCTACAAAACTATTTTTAGATCATGGACACCAGGCTCTTAACAGTCTCTGATCAAAACCTTTCCAACATGCCGCCCTAATGTTAGGTGTTTCTTAGAGGCACTTTTGAATTTTAACCCAAAACTATTTATTATTCTAATTTAATGTAGAGAATCTGTGATCTAATCAAGTCCAGGTAAAGCAGTGACATTACTGTTAACAGTGTGGGAAACCACATTCATGTATTGTTTTTCTTTGGATTAGGGATATTCGCTGTCTACAAAGAATGGATATTTATATGATATATTAAATGAATCTGTGTTTTCCATGTACCTCACATGCATTTAAAAATAATTAGAAGAGTGTTCTTTTCATAACATGAGTAAGTGGAAATATAAATGACAAAAATTTTAAGTTATTTCTTGTTATTATAGGGCAACGATTATACCAATGCAGATAACTATACTTATAAAAAAGACCTAAGCATCCGAAACGGGAGGGAACAAGAATTCTGATAACTGCAAGCCACCACGTCTGTGGGATCTTTGGAGCGTCTCCCATCTCCACGCTCCTCTGCCGTCTTAGGTTCCCTCCCCTTCCGAGTCTCAAACTGGAAAGACAGTTGACTCGGGTGCAGTGAAGGCTGATGCAAAATGAACTCTATTACTCTTCTTTATCTTTCCTCTGTCCACTGTAATTTCAAGTCTCACAATATCAAACCACAGGGTGTCTTTCTAGGATAACCTTTGCTAACACCCAGAATGCTTCCAGATGATGGTTATGATGGAAAGTAGAATCAGACATATTTGAAATACAGGAAAGTGAAATATGTGCAAGCCAAGGAGTGAAATATGAGGTAGCATTAAATAACAAGCAAGAGTGAAGTTCCCTATCTCAAATCCCTCCTCCAGGAGTCATTTGCCCTGATTTCACCATTATACATAAACCAAATCTTTTAAGATAATGGAAATTGGTAATAAAATTAACATTAACTTGTGTGCCAGACACAGTGACCCTAAAAAACAAAGCACCCAAACCCACTGCCATCCCGCCAACGCCTCATCATAGTGACTCGACAGGCAGAATTGAAGTGCCCATAGGTTTCTAGAACGACAAACCTTTATGGAAGCAAGCTGCCACATAAGTGGCTACTGAGTCCAAACTACATACTCTATATACTCGTGGATAAGCCGAGTTTTTTCAGCACATTTTTATGCAGTTTTTTTAAAAAAATACTTTTATTGAGGGCTCTTAACATCTCTTATCACAATCCATACATTCCTCCAGTGTATCAAGTACATTTGCACATGTGCCGCCATCATCATTTTCAAAGCATTCTCTTCCCACTTGAGCCCCTGATATCAGCTCCCCATTTCTTCCCCTCCCTCCTCCATTTTATGCAGTTTTTGTGGTAAAATAGGTACCTCAGCTGATACTCGGGTTGGCTTACACTCGAGTACATACGGTAACCTTTTGGTGAGCCCTGGAGCACTGTAACAACTGTACCACTAGGACCCCTTCCCGGTGGCCATACATGGAAAACATTAAAATCCCCGTTTCCCATAAGAGGAAACCAAGGCTATTTGATTTCTTCGGGGACAGTGCTTCCCGAAGCAGCAGTACTGATGTGCCTCTAGAAGAGGTTACCAGGGTCAGAAGACAAGCGAGGTGGTGCACAGCATCTGGCAGGCTGCCACTGCTTCTCCGTGAGTATGTACTTAACTGCTGATGAGAACAAGCTTGCATTTGGTAACGCGATTCCAGAAAGAGTGGTCAATTACTTGGATCAACTCTTTGACACATTCTTTTACAGCCAGTGCACAAGAGAGTTAAGCTATGCGAATGATTTTAGAATGATGTTAGATCTTCAGGTCATATGTCATTAAAAAAATAAATATGAAGAAACCATCATGGATTCACACCACTAACGCTCCCAGGGAAACCGCTTTCTTGAATTCTACAGAAAAGGATAACTACCAAGTTACTTCAGGGACAGATACTTCTAGCCAAACAATAGTGTCCAAATGTCAAGTTATCCTCTGACAGAAAAACAAGACACAAACTGAAGAGCCCTGGCACAGGAAACGGTCTTGGCTAATGAAGCAGGGATGGCTTCGGATGGCCTCTACACATTGCTGAGAGGTGACGCTCAGCACCACCCCGCACTCACCAGGCCAGTCTTTCAGTGGCAATACTGAATGTACGTTTAGGCTGACATGCGACGTGTGCTGTCACTCTCCCAAAGCATAATGCATGGCTTTCATTTTGATTCACTTATTTTACTGGCCAAATATCCTTTCTGTTCTCCTTGAAAGTAAATCAAATGTAAAGTCTTACGGTGTCTTTTTAATAAACGGACAACTGCCCCGAAAAACTTATTTTGACTTCTGACTCACTCTCTTTTTAAAAAAGATCCACCTGAAACTAAAGGGGTGAAATGGAAATAGGTTTATGCATCCCCAAAGTTCTAGCACTGACATTTACATTTTCTTGTCGCACTATTATTGAGAATTGTTCATCCGCTCCTCCAAGCTAACTAATAAGAGACACAGTGGAGCATCACACAAAAGCTCCAAAAGCAAAGCAAAACAAAGCATGAATTTCTTTTTTTTTTTTTTAAACTTTGACCTTACATACTTCTGCGGTATAATTTTCTGTCTTTATAAACTCAGAGGTATATATAATCTGATAAATAAAATTACCTTTTGATACAGTCAGAGCTGGTGACCACTGTGACCTCAGGATATCAAGACAAATACTTCCATTACTATTTATGTTTGGATGATAAATTTTTGTTGTGAAAGCAATCTGTACACAAAAACAAAACAAAACAAAAAGTGACAACCCATGAACTATGAACAAAACAAAACCCATCTGTTCTGGGGGGAAATGGCCTCAACTTGATATCATTTTAGAGAAGAAATGTATTCAACCCAAATGAATGAGAACTTTGAGTCACACATGTTCTAGCTCTTGGGAAGGTAAAAGTAAATACACCAGTGACCCTCAACCTCTCCCCCAGGGATTGAGAAGTGCTGTGGAAACTCTGAGGAGTTGTCAACAATAGCTGGTATCAACTGGCTGAGTAGCATCGGAAGTAATGAAGCCTGGCTTTCTTTACACGGCAGTCACCCTTTTGTTTGTTTTTGTAATCCTTTTCTTAAAGTGATTATGAGTGAGGTCTCAAAGTGACAGTTGGATCTAAAACTAGGGTGGCTAGCTCTGGTTTTCAGGGGAAAGTTGAAAGGTCTTACTTTGCTAATCTATCTGAAGAAATCTACCAAACGAGCTGGATCATACCACTTCATATGAATGTTTATTGTTTTAGAAACGGAAAATAATTATTTTCTGATAGAAACTGTTAAAATAAAAAGTTCCCCTTTTGACATCCCCATCACTTGTCTGTTTCCTGTTTAAATACAATCTAAATTAAAACTGGTAAGAATGTTTTATCTCCCAACACACCAAGTAAGAGGTCTATGTCATATTGACTTTGATATTCCCTAATGAAACAGAACATGGTAGATTCTCAATAAGTGTTTGTTAAATACTAAACATGGAGTAAGAGAGGGCCAACTTGGAGAATACAATCCCTTGAATGGAAAAGTCTGATTCTTGACTATAAAAACTTCCCAATTTACACTTATCCAAAAAAATAGGAACGAAACAAAGTTTCTAACATCTTGGACATTGCCTTCTTGTTTTACAAACACAGCAAATATTTGCATAAGAAAGGTCTATTTTATTGTCCCTCTCATTATTAGTTGCTATCAAATAGGCTTCTACTTCACTGTGACCCCAAGTATAATGGGACAGACATCAAGATCACTGGAACCCATATGGTTTTCATTGGCTTATTTTTTCAAAGTAGATTACCAGGCCTTTCTTCCTAGTATGTTTGTTTTTGGAGGGTCTGCTGAAAGACCGTCTGGTAGTGACTTTTGCCAGGAATAGAACCCAAGTCTCCTGCATAGAAGATGAGAATTCTACTACTGAATCACAACTGCCCCGATTGACATCACAATCTACAAAATCATGAAAACACTTCTAGATGATAAAATTCCAGCCCTGGGAGTCATATCAATCATAAAAATAAAAATACCTTTGGTGGTTTAAAAGGATAGTCTGTTGGAAAGTGTACAGTGAGAAAGAAGACGCCACCTTGATAGGCGCTATCAGGCTGAAATTACAAAACATTTGCATCAGTATTGAATTATTACATTTATTTAGTAACAAAGTAACTTTCCCCTAAAGATTATCTACGTAGGGGGAAAAAAATAAGGCTTTTACTTTTTTTGTGTGCCATAAATTCAAATTATTTACCTTGAAAACAGGTTTCCCTCTCTCTGCAGATGTGAAGGAGGATTTTCCAACCAATAATGTTGACATCATAGCGTATAAGACAAAACAAAACAGGACACACACACACACAGCGGTGTGATATGCCCAACAAATCTGTTTATGAAGACAGACTCCCTAAGATGAGAACCACACGACTGTTGTAAGAAAAGAATAATTTTCCGCAGTAGCAATCAGCATTTTAAAAAGGTTTAAGGGTAGTACTTTGCCTCTTCCTTAACCAAAAAAGCTAAGTTACAAAGAGAAAAGATTAAGGGACACTGTTACTGTTATACGAGTTAGACGGCAAATCTTCATTTGGAAACAGTTTATAAGATATTAATGGGGACAAAAAGGTATTAATAGAAAATATGCTACACTTGATTAGTGTCTCATTCCAAATTCTATGTTGATGTATCATTCAAAATAGTAGAGCTAATTTATATCCATAATGAATAAAGAACAAAAAAGGCCAAAAACAAAGCTAAGTAAATTCCAATCTTCACTGAAGTATCAAATTTGGAATCAACTAGGCAAAGGGAATGTAAATTTAGCCATCTTGCTTTGTGGCCGATAGAAAATACTTATGACACGCCATCCCCCCAAAAAAAGACTAGAAAAAAGGGAGCAAAAACACATCTAAATTTATATTGCACATTCAACTAAATATACTATGTTTGATTAACATTTTGGTACCAGCAGCAGGAGTATTATTATTTCCTTCTTAAGTTTCTACATGTCTCTATTAGAGCACTGTGATATCTAATTATTCTTATGGTGTATGTTGTTTAATTCTAGTTCATCAACAATTACAAGGAAGGTAGAAAACATGCAAATGGAAATGATAGGTAAGTGTAGCTTTGCTATTTAAATGATACTATAGAGTACTATAGAGTGGCAGGTTCACATTATTAAAATAAAGAGGGGAGGCGTGTGTAACAGAATTATTTGCTACATATGATTTAACAAATAAATCTTTTGAAAGGCTACAATTTACCTGTGATGGGAGGGCTTTTAAATGGATAACATTTTGAAGTTTCTTAGTAAGCAATAAAAACCAAATAATTAGATTCTTATTGAGTTATTTACCCTTTAAAAAACTAAACAACATGTTGATACTTACCTAGGAATCCTACACTGAATTTTTTTTTTGACAAATGCATGGCAATATAAATTCTATGGCTTACTACATTAAAAGTCCTTTCACAGGTTAAGGAGGAGGAAATGAAGTTCGTGGATATAAGCCACTAATGCACTCTGCTATGGATTATGTTGCACCCCTTGTCCTTGTCCCTGCCACCCCTCCCACAAATATCTGTTGAAATCATAATCCTGTACCCACACGTGACTTTGTATAGAAATGGGGTTTTTCTTTCGTTTTGTTAATATATTCATACCAGAGCAGTATGGGTCTCAGCCTAATCATTTCTGGGTTATAAAAAAGGAATGTAGAAACAGAGGCACAGATGGGGCAGACAGACTGTGGAGGTGGGTGGAGCTACAATTACAAAGGCCAGGAATGCCAAGGATTGAGAGCAGCCACCAGAGGCTGAAATAGATGGAGACCCTCCCTAGGTCCTTCAGACATCGCATCTCCTGAACTTTGAGAAAATACATTTCTGTTCTTTAAACTACCCCCTTGTGGTATTTTGTCACAGCAGTCCTAGGAAACTAAACCACACTCAATCCTAGAATCTAGTCGTGAGCGGTCAATGCCCATTCGTATATGACCAGGTTATTTTGCTCACGAAAAGCTTGTTTCAAGTCCTAACCGCCTCTCAGGTATACAAAGAAACATTTTAACCAAGGATAACAAATATTAATAGAAGTCAGGTAATTGTAACTTCAGGAAAATTGCAACCATATTAAAACAACACACATGAGTTGGCAAAGACAGATTCAGGGCAATATTTTATCAGTTTTCCCTCATAAATAGGTACAGTGATGAAACAATATTGAAAAGTGGTGCCTTACTTAGACTTATTTATGATCTAGTAAAACTATCAATGTGTGAATGATTATGCTTGGTTCTGAGCCAATGACTCTGTGTGGGTGTGTTCTTCTTTTAAAGATAAAGCAATCGCATGGGGTTGCAAGTTGTGGGTGACCCATGGCCACGCAGAGCGATTAAGGACCCGGCAAAGGAGAACATGAACATCATGAACCCTCCATCATATTTTGCTTTCTGAGGTTTTAAGTGTGCAAGCAAATTCAGCGTTAGCCACAAACATCGATTGAAGGTGAAATGGCAAGAATAATGGCTGAGGGATTAATTGCATATATATGAATCATACTTACAGGCCCCATAATAGTTGCTTGCCAGTGGAACACTGCAACAAACAAAGGAGTTTTGGAGTCATTAATAAATGTTTAAACATACATTATTAATATGGTAGCAAAATGCTAGAAATAGAGCAAAGCTTACAGTCATCTCCCACAGGTCCAGCTGAACAGTGAGCGGGTGGATCACGTTGCAAATCACTTAATTCCTAAAGAAAAGCAAAAACATTTATTGTTTATTTTTTGAGGAAAACAATCAAAAACCCATTAAGAGGAAATTATTTAAGACTTACACAGAGATGGAAAACAAACAAACAGAACACTGTCATCGAGTTGCCCTGCCTCACCGGGCTCTGTAAGGTGGAACAGCGCTGCCCCGCATTTTCTCAGGCTGTACTACTTTTCCTTTTTAAATCATTTTATTGGGGGCTCGTACAACTCTTATCACAATCCATACATGCATCAACTGTATAAAGCACATTAGTACATTCGCTACCCTCATAATTCTCAAAACATTTGCTCTCCACGATGATGCTTCTTCTTTAAAAACAATCTATTCTGCCACCCTGTGGCTTTTAATTTTTTTTTTTTATAGCACATTTGTACATTCATTACTCTCTCATTCTCAAAGCATTGCTCTCCACGTAAGCCTCCCCACCAGCTCCTCCTTTCCCCTCCCTCCCGGCTCCCCCTCCCGCTGTGCTTCTTTACAGAAGCAGAGACTGCCTTCTCTTTCTCCTGCAGAACAGTCAATGAATGCGTCTGAACCTCCACCTGTCAGTTAATAGTCCAACACTACCCCCACTGCACCACAGACACTCCTTGCTTGAAAGTTAGATAAAAAGAAAGAATGGTCAAGTCATGTTTTGGAACATACCAAACTGGTTCCACATAGAGATAATACAGATGCAAATAAATCATGCAGCGAAGCCTGTAGAGGACAGTGGAAGCGCAGAATCCATTTATAAGGTCCCTACGTGGATTAAGACCCGTCCAGGGATGTAAATCACCTTGTTTTCAGGCAGCTTTGTAAAGTCGTTTATGGCAGATGAGATATTAAAATATAATATCATTACATTTGATCTTCGTTTGGGCCCATTTTAAGTTGTTTCTGTTTTTAATATTTTCTGCTTTCTTTTCTGTTGAGATTTTTCTGTTTGTCAAGTCACTGTTGGCTTTTTGTTTGCTTCTTGTTTGTGTTTTGTATGATTTTCCATTATGAAACCCAAAACAGGTAAATAACTGGATAGAGACAATAGCTGGATTAATAATTACTTAGCAGCATGGCAGGTGCGTTTGGGTGAAATGAGGCACTAACAGCCATGTGTACTAGAAGACAATATTTTGAAATTGACTCTGGTGATGATTGCCCAATTGAATACTTAAACTATATGATGTGTGAAGTCTATGCCAACAAAACTATTTAAATTATTTACAAATAAATAAATAATGCACATACACAATCTGAGGCCCACTGATGCAGTAGTTAAAGCACTTAGCTGCGAACTGAATGGGTCAATCCCAACAACCAGTCCTCGGGAGAAAGAGGTGGCGATGTATTTCTGTAAAGATGCACAGCCTTGGAGATCCTAGGAAGCAGTTCTGCTATGCCCCACTGGGATGCTACGAAGTGAAATCACTGAAGGGCTATGAGTTTGTGTATCACAATAGAAACTTAATTCTGTTTTACTCAGAAAAGCCTTGAACCTATTCAGATTCCAAATGGCATGCTGCTCTTTAAATTCCCTTAAAATATTATGTAAAAATAAAGGTTTCCCTTTTTTTTTTCTTTTTTGCTCTGTGTCCTGATTGTACCTCCTTTGTTAAGAAGAGGTAGGGCTAAGAGATGAAATTCAACAATTGAATTTTGCAAAATTTCAAAGGTGTCTTATTAAAACTCAGTGATTATAGGAAAGAAGCACCTGATTGGACCACACATCAAAAATTGATTATTGTTGCTATAAGGTGCCTCAGCATCAGTTCCAATTCATAGCAATTCATCAACAGAACAAAACACCACTCTGCGCCACCCTCACAGTTGTTTATTTCAGTAGTGCTCTGGTGAGAGTACTTACATATCTTAGAATCTTTAGGTGGGGGTTCTCTTTGTCAAACCCTCTATCTGAAAACCATGTACCTGAAAATATGCCCTAATACATTGTCTGGAAACAATGCAACTGATGCAATGGTGCACATGTGCAGATAAAATGACAGAGACCCAGCAGAGACCATTCCCCACCCACAAATACACAGATCTTTAAAAAAAGGTAAGATGATGTGGTAATTATATAACCTGTTGTCAATTTGCGAGGATTAAGGTGGAGTTTGACCTGTCAATCAGGTCGCAGCTTGATGTTCTCATTTGGAGGCATGAAGGGGTTAAATAGCTCTCTGGTGGCAGGACGCAGGCTGACTCCCTGGGAGACATTCCGGCTGAGAAGAGACATGGACTAGTTCCCTAGTTCCCTGAGCTGGAGGAGCCACATAGAGACAAACCCCTGCCGGTGCTGAGATGCTTACACCGCCACTGGATCCACAACACTTTCCACCCACTGAGCTGTGATCCTCCTGCATTCGGCATCATTTCATGTGTTTCGTGAGTCTGAAGAGGACTTTATAGATTGTTATCAGACATATGGGTTAATATCGGACTTATGGACTTGATCTGGACCGGGCTGGGACGTTTTCTCAATATTAAATTGCTCTTGTATATAAAACTCTTCTTATACACATATGAGCATCTCTATGAATGTTTCTCTGGTCTACCCAGACTAACACAGATGATATTTTAGAAAATTCTAGGATGTGCCAACCAGGTCAAGATATAAAACTACAACCAAACAAATTATAACCCCATCTTTTTTCCTTAGACACTGCACTTTTAAATAATATACAAAAAATTAAGGATCACTTATATTCATCAAATTCTCTCTTTTAATTTTGCTTATTCCAAAATGTTTCTGAAACCACTTGGTTATGTGAGTTCTGCTAAAATTCGGCTCTAGCTAGCATATATAACTGCATCCTAGATTTCAGGATTAGATAGCTAGCATTCTTTTTTATCTACTTTTAGAATCATGAAGATACATGAAGTATTTATCTAGGGATTTTCATATTATGCCAGAAGAATGTGCTAGAACTTGGGGGTCAAATGACAGGGGTTGCCTGATTCATAACTAGCAAAATTACAGTTATGACATAGCAACGAAAATCATTTTATGGTTGGGGGGGTGTCACCACAACATGAGGAACTGTATTAAAGGTCGTGGCATTAGGAAGGTTGAGAACCTCTGCTATAGGTCCTTCCAGTAACTGCTCCCTCACCATCAGGCTTTCTGCCCAGACTCTTCATGGTTAAACTTTTATATGCTGCTGAGTTTAAGTACACATAAAATATCTCAAAGACGATGCATTTAAAAGTATTCAGGTTTTAATAATTGTTTAGGGCATAAGAGTAACACATAAAAAGCAGTATTGAACAGCCAATAAGTTGTCAGACGATTTTTAAGGTGGAACTCCCTTATTCAGATCACCTTCCTGATGCAATTAATTATGTACATTTATCATTAGAAAGCCAGAGAGAAATGTACGTGTAGTCAAAGTGTTAGAACATGTCCATCCAGGGGGTTGGTGGAAAACAGACATGTCACGCACACTGAGGCAACGACAGTGAAAGTGGAGACTGTGTAGGTCTGATTTCTGATGCCGCTATTTCACCTCAAAGAAAGAACAGTCCTGACAGCCTAAGACACGTCCCTAAGTATGTTCATCAGTGCAGCCTTCTGTGTGACTATGAAAAACTGAAAATGCCCTACAGGATCTTCAGTAAAGAAGTGGTTCCATACAGTGATACATTCATATTATAAAATACTGCGCAGCTGTCAATTAGAAAACCCTTCACAACCATCCACTGGTATCCTTGTGAGTTTGATTCCAAGACGCCACACGGATACCAAAACCAGAGGATGCTCTAGTCCCTTAAAGATACGGCACAGTAGCAAGATATGACAAAACAACGATGTATAAATTACCAAGGGCATATGAGGGAGGGGGAAGGGGGAGGGAGGAGGGGAAAAAAAAGAGGACCTGATGCAAGGGGCTTAAGTGGAGAGCAAATGCCTTGAGAATGATTGGGGCAGGGAATGTATGGATGTGCTTTATACAATTGATGTATGTATATGTATGGATTGTGGTAAGAGTTGTATGAGTCCCTAATAAAATGTAAAAGAAGAAAAGAGAAAAAAATGATTAGGGCAAAGACTGTACAGATGTGCTTTATACAATTGATGTATGTATATATATGAACTGTGAAAAGAATTGTATGAGCCCCAATAAATTGTTAAAATTAAAAAAAAAAAAAAGATACGGCACAGTATTAACATACGAAGAGGTACCCCAAAGAACCCGGAATTGCATTGGGTGGAGCAGAGATTTTGTAGTATCCCTTTCTCCCACTAGGTGGACATCAGCAACTCTTTGAATTAGTGTCCCCAGTGGCGTCACCTGGCAAGGTTCTTTCTAGTCACTGAATTGTTTTGTAAAAGCAGTTTCTCTCAAACCTCATTGAAGAGAACAGCATGTGCTGGTAGACTTTTGTTTCCTGCTAAGGAAAATGCCACAGAAACTGTGGTGAGATCCAGTGCAGCTCACATGGTCAAGTGTGCACGTGGTTTTCTTGTTTCAAAACGGCTGAAATGCCAGTTGATGACAAACCTCATTCTGGAACTCCGTCAACTTCCCAAATGGATGAATATGTCAACTCATGGCGCATTTGGAGTTCGTTCCAATAGATCAGACTGTTAATCAAACTTTCTATTTAGAGGCTCTGAAAAGATTGCCTAACTGTGTGGAAAAAAAAAGGCCTGATTTCTGGCAGACGGGAGGACTGGTTTTGACACCACGAAAATGCACCTGCTCACGCAGCCATCTGTGTGCCAGTTTTTGGCAAAAGACAGCACGCCTCTCTTGCCCCATGGACCTTTCTCACCTGACCTCTCTTCATGTGACTTCTTTTTGTTTCTGGGAATGAAGAGGGACATGCAAGGACAGTAATTTGAGGACATAGAAGAGATGAAGAAAAAATGAGGGAGATGCTGTCAGCCATCCAAACAGATGAGTTTGAAAAGTGTATCAAGAATGGAATCGCAGAGTTGACAAATGTATGAAGTGTGATGGAGGGTACTTTGAAAAAGGTGATGTTTGAATAGAGAGATTGTGGGGGGGGGGAAATTCTGGTGTGTGTGTGTGTGTGTGTGTGTGTGTGTGTATGTACCCCCTAGTAGAACTTATAAATATCCTACTTTAAATCACCTCTGGATTACTTACAATATCCAATACAATTTAAATGTTATATTACTGGTACTTTGTGTTACTACATTATTTTACTAGTACCTTAACTTTGAGGAACTTCTTTGAGCACTCAATTGGCTCCTATCACTCATATTCTCCATCCATTATTGGTTGAATTTGCAACTGTGGAACCTGAAGATACAAAAGATCGACTCCAAACAGGCATATCTCCAGAGATAAAAGTATTACAGGTTCAATTCCAAACCACTGCAATAAACAAACTTTTTGATGCCCAATTGATGAATTCTGCCTTAACACCCATTAACAGTGCTTATTATTCACCTAAAACCCAGTGTTATCAAGTTGATTCTGGCTCACACTGACCCTACTGGATGGAGTCAAACTGCTCTAAAGGACTTTTGAGACAATAAAGCTTATGGTAGCTCACTGCCTCACCTTTCTCCCGTGGACCAGACTGATGGTCTCAAACTACTGACATTTTGATGAGCGGTCCACGGCTTCACTCGCTGTACCTTTTGCTTATAAGAAACAACAAAGTTGCCGTCCTTGAGTCAATTCCCACTCAAATAAAAAGCCTCAGTTTTCTCCTGTGGTGGCTTTGAGCTGCTGCGACTGTGGTCAGCAGTCAAATGTTTGCATCGGGGCTCAGTACTGCCCAAATCAATTTAGAGGTCAATTATAATTGCCTCCTAATACTCTGTGTATTATTTCATGAGAATCTTTTAAAAGCACAGATTTGCTTGCTTCATTCCTCTGCTTAGAAGATTTCAAAGCCCCCTCATTGCTTATTAAAGACCAAATTCAGTCAATGAGAGCCTTTTCCAGTATATAATCCCTTTACCCTACACTTTCAACTGGGCTCCGCTTTAAAACTCACCCAGTGGTTCTCCAAAGAACTCCTAGAGTTTCCTACACCGCATTCAGGAAGCCTGTGAGGTCAAAACAAATTTCATAGCAAAACTGAGATGTTATTTGTCTTTCTTTTTTTTTTAGCACAAACACATTCATTTATTCATCAGAGGGGTGATCCTAATCAAGTCAACACTGGGAAATAGTTGCATGTAAAACTGTGTGTGATCCAAGTAATGGAATATAACAACAACAACAAAGCAGTACGGAGATTTGCTCATTGAACTGAGCTTGTTCCTTCTCACAGCTAATTCCTGTCCAAGCGATGATGGAATTTTTATTCTACTTTTTCATAGGTCCGAGTACAGGTGACATTGTTCATAACGCATTCCACCACTAATTTTCCAATTTTCTAGTGATTGTGCTCTCCTTCCCATCCCAATCCTGGTGTTGAACCAAAACACCATCTGTGAAGTTGCAGACAGTCTGAGTTTTTCTGCCATCAGCTGTGGTTTCTTCAAACTTCTCTCCCAGGTTACAAGAAAACTGTGTGGTTTTCAAAGTGCTCTCCGTTCACGGTGAGGGCTTTGCCATCACAAGTGATGACACAGTCAGGCTTGGCCATCGCCCCCATTTTTCGAAGAGCCATTCCCACTCCTAGTTCCTTCATGTATTCATCAAAGCCTTTGCTGTCCACCAGGCGCCATCTTCCCCTTGTCTTTCTTATTCTCACAGTGTCTTGTGAGTATACTGGAGTTTTCCAATGACTTCATGACATGTGATATCTTAACAGACTGAATGCACAAACATGTGAGAATCCAGCTGTCATCTATAAACTCGACAAGAAGATGGAAAGAAACATGGGTGAAGGCAGGCAGCGAGCAGTGTAAGATTTGAAAAAATTCACAATTTATCAAGGGTTCATGAGGGTAGGAGGAGGGAGGGAAAGAAGAGCAGCTGATAACAAGGGTTCAATAGAAAGAAAATGTTTTGAAAATGACAATGGCAACATATGTACAACATATGAACTTGATACAACTGATGGATGGATTGTTACAAGAGCTGCAAGAGCCTCCAATAACATGATTTTTTTAAAAAAAAGATGGACAAACTAGAAAACCATGCTACTCTTCTTGTGTGTTTTACAAAATATAGTTGTCATTTTGGGTTTTTTGTTTTAATTACTAATGCATTTGGTATTAATAGACATAATGCACATTAAGAACAGCTCTTTGGAGTCCACCATAATAAATAAATTATAAAGGGTCCTGAGAACAAAAAAGTTTGAAGACTATTCGACCAGCTGCATGTTCCCTGCATATGACAAAGCTTTGGGGTCTTCATCATTTTCCTTTTCCTGAAATAACTTTCTCCCTTACCTTCCTTTTTTGTTCTTTTATCATTTTATTGGGGGCTCATACAACTCTTCCCACAATCCATCAATACATCAATTGTATAGCGCACATTTGTACATCGTTACCCTCATCATTCTCAAAACCTGTGCTCTTCATGTATCTCTTCTTATGCTCAAATGTTACCCCTCACCTTTCAAAGGGACCTTCTCCTCAGAGGTCACTTTCAAAAACATGGGCTTTAGAGTTGGACCTAGGTCGCAACGAGCCTTGCTAATGACTCTTATTAGATGTTGGGCAATTTACTTAGCCAGTCTCCAACCTGAAGTGCGCCCCCTACAACAGGGATATCACTGGCTACCTTGAAGGACATTCGTCAGAATGAAAGGGAAACACGTACGGAAACTGCCTTGCATGTTGAAATTGTGAGCTGCTGTGGAGTCTCCGACTCACAGTGACACAGAGTGGAACAAAACACTGCCGGGTCCTGCACCATCTCCATGATTGACTGTGGATAGGTCTGCTGTTCGCCGTTGGGTTGTCATTGGCTAATTTGTAAAAGAAGATGCCTTTCTGTCTAGTCTCCCCGAGTCTGGAAGCCCCAATGAAACCTGTTCAGTGTCATAACAAGTGCCCACTGGCAGACAGGAGGGAGTTTTGCATGCCAATAAATTCTTAGTAAATGCCAATCTCTTCCCTCCCTCTCCTCCCCTCCCAAAATGTTTGTTTGCCATCCGAACTTTCATGCATTATATCCCTGTGTTTCTCTATAGTACTTAGCACAAAGTCTACGTGTCTGCTAGTAGAAGGTGTCTGATAGTATTTGAGACAAGCAAGAACATTTAAGGAATAATGTGATCAGTAGAAGCTAACCAAAAGAACCATCACAAATCTCGGCCTCATAGAGATGCAAATGATTGGATTCGGCAATGGGGAAAAAAATCAGTTACTCCTTTATGTGGATGTAGAGATTACACATCATTAAAAAGATTAGCATAATATCAGGTGCAGAGACAAAATTGCTTGGGTCACTTAAAACAGAAGAACATTTCTTCCCAGCGATGGCCTTGCGTGATGGCTTCTGACAACAGAAGTGGTGAGAAACGGGTCATTTTTGTCTTCAAGAAGTGGTGAAGCACACCATTATTATTCACAAATGCATCCATGGCGTGGGCTCCTGACTACTCAAGGAGGTCTAGAGCTCTGCCATGAAGGAGACAGGAGCACCAGATGCTCCCACTGAGACCAAGCTCCACAACACTGAATGGGTCAGAGAAATGAAGGCTGTCCGAGACCCTATCTATATGAGGTAGGCCGGAAACAGAATGAAGATGACGATTCACCAACTACCTCTGTGCATTGCTTACCGATATACCGCCCCCCACATAAGAAACAATGTGGATAAAAACACACGATTAACAAGCAGAAATATAAAATTAAAACAAAACACTGGGGACAACCTTTTAAACAACATATTATGATAGCAAAAACGGATCATCAAAATAATATTAATCATTAAGATATTAAAAACACATCCCACTGTCACAAGTGTTTTCAATTTTTAGAATGTATGCTAATCCGGTAACGTGTCCAAGGCCACACAAAATTCCTGTTAGGAATAGTTGTTTGAGTTTTTCTGGTTTAAAAGACCTCAAACTAAATATTTGGTCCTTACTGTTTATTTAGGATGCTGCTGTCCTACTTCGAGGACACAGCTCTGGGCGATGTTGGCAGGAGTTAATGAGGTGGTGTGGGGCCCGCCCTGCACGCATCAAAGTCGGTAGTCTGCTACTCACGAGCAGCTTCTGGTGCAGCTAACACACTGGGCTGCAGGTTTGCGGCAGGATAGTTCTCTTTTTTCGGTTCCATGCTCAATTTAACCAGCTAGGCTAATCATAGCAGAAGTTTATGAAGTACTTCCACATTCTTCCTAACAGGCATCATGATGATGATTTTACATCCACCTTCCGATTATAAAGATTTAATACAATGGCATCAGACTATGATGCTAATAAAAATTTTCAAGTCACTGGTCCCATATATTAATGATTAAACTAAGGACTGGAATTCCAGAACAACTTACTCAATTGGCAGGGGGCGGGGCGGGGAGAGAGCATTCATAAGTTATAGGTTTAAAAGGTATAGAAAAGATCCTCTGAATTCTTAGAAACTTAAAAGTAGCTGTAGTCCTTCTGTCTATAAAAATGTGGATGTGGTCATTGAAGTTTAAAATAGTCTAAGGAGTCCTGGATACGTTTATTTTAGTTTTTAAAGAAAAATTTACATTTGTAGAAAGGACGTATTTCCTAGGGCAGAAGAGTGATCTAGGAAGGAACTGCCATTAAATAATTTGACTCAAAATAACCCTTTATAAGCACTGATATAAGAAACACTAAGAAGTACGGTTACTCACGAAGAGATCACGGAACAGATGGGTAGGATAGCAAAATATGGTCAAGAAATCAGATGGTGCCTGGCTATTAGAAAAAATAGCATCTGGGGGTCTTATCTTAGAAGCTTGCTTAAGACAGGCAGTCATCTAAGTCCACGGGGAAGAAGCCCTGTGTGATCTAAGGACTGTTAATCATAAATTCCGAGACTAGAAGTCACTGTATTAGTACTTAAATTCTGAGCACTTGGTTTACAGAAGTGAAAAGCCAAGAGCCATCTGCACAGTCCTCTGTCGATTTGGCCCCTCTGACCACACAGAGTGCCCGGGAAAGTAGACTAATGCATATGTGGTGAGGTTAAAGCTGAATACATCATCATTTGTTCTCCCTCTTGACCCATTTGAAAGTTGCCCTCATTTTTATCATTTTCTGCTTTCTTTTGGATTAAGGTTTTTCTGTTTTACGTTGTTACTTTTGTTGGATTTTTGTGGTGGGGGTTTGTTTTCTTTTGTAAAAAGGTGTTTCTTTAAATGAAATCCAGGATAAGTAAATCTATAGAGACAGTAACTAGGTTAATAGTTTCATAAAGTTATGGCTGGGGAGGTTGGGAAAAATGAAGAGCTAATAATAATGAGTACAAGAATGAGGAAAATGTTCTAAAACTGATTGTAGTGTTGACTGTACAACTTTAAATAACATGTTAAAACCATCGGAACATATGGTATGTGAATTGCATGTCAATAAAACTGTCTTGAAAATTTTTAAGTAGCATTATACGATCTGGTAAATATAGAAAGTCACATGGATGGCTTCAGCATTGACCTTGTAATCCACCTCTTTAAACTTTGGCACACTTCAGACCTGTACTTCAATATAAGTCACACTTACGCATTACACAGGGGGTTGCTGGAGGCACAGAGACAGTTCGTGTTTTCTATTTGCCAGTTATTTCAAAGAGCATTCAGGACTGCTGCATGCTGCCGTGCAGGCCAACTCCCAGGGGTGCCATTCACAGACCACAATGTGAATGACGTCCCCTGGAGCTAGCAGAGATAGTTTTACTATGAAAGTTGCACGTCAAAGAAAAGAACAACATGGTATTTAATGCCAGCTTAGGATGTCATCACCATCTTAGATAAACAAATATAACACTTTTGATGTGGAAGCAAAAGTAATGATGTTTGATATCTGAGTGGAATCAGTCCTTATTTTAACTTCAGTTATTACATTAGTGTGATGAAAATGGAAAGGAAACAATAGCAAACTTAGAATTAAAGAATTAAAAAGCAACAACAGCGATAAACTAGTGGAAGGCGGGGAGAGGATGAAGGAGAATATTTTTATTAAATGGTGCTGGAACGACTGAGTATTTTTATGTCCCCCACTTCAAACCATACAAAAGAATCAATTGTAGGAATGGCAAAACAATAAAACTTTTCAAAGAAAACTTGATGGCCTTGGGGAAGAATGAGTTCCTAAACAAGACATGCAGATGTCCTGAACAGGACACCACTCAAACGCACTGCCATCGAGTTGATGCCGACTTGGGGCGACTGTAGGACAGGACAGAACTCCCCTGTGAGTTTCTGAGACTGTAACTCTTACAGCCCCATCTGTAAGAGGAAAAAGCGGCAAAGTTAGATTTGATTGTTAAAATTAAGTGTATCTGTCCCTCAAAAATGGAGCCCTGGTGGCATAGTGGGTTGGACTGATAACTATAAGGTCAACAGTTCAAAACCATGACTGTTCCATAGGAGAATGAGGCTTTCTACTCCTGTAAATAATTACAGTCTTGGAAACCCACAGGAGCAATTCTACTCTGTCCTATAGGGTCGCTATGAGTCAGAATTAGTTGATGACAGAGTGAGTTCCTCAAAATATAAGTGGACCCACAAACACTTTTTAACAAAAGGGGAAAACTAATCTCCAGCTTTATATGGAAGGAAAGAGGCCCCCAATAGCTAAAGCAATATTAAGGAAGAATAAAGTAGGAGATACCACAAGACTAGGTCCAGAACTTAAGATCAAGCAACAAAACCCAAAAGAGCCTGGTCCAGACAGATATACAGGCCCATGTAATAGAATCCACTCACTGCCATCAAGGCGATTCTGACTTGTTGAGAGATCATAACTCTTGTACATTGCTGGTGGTAATGTAAAATTGGACTGGCACTATGGGAAAGTGCTTCCCCAAACAGCTGGAAATAGAAATAACTATGATGCAGCAATCCCATTCTTAGATACCATAGATACTCATGTGTAAGTTGACCTGAATATCAGCCACGGCACCTAATTTTACCACAAAAACTGCATAGAAACTGTGCTGGAAAACGCAGCTTATACACGAGTATATCGGTATATATCCCAGCAAATGAGAACAGTGAGGCTAACAGACATGCACACTTACGTTCACTGAAACCATTCACAACAGCAAAGGGACGGAAATAAGCTAAGTGCTCATCAACTCATGAATGAAAGTAGAAACTGTGGTATGTGGAATACTACATGAGGCTAAAGATTAATGGGGAGTACTTGAAATGTCTTATGAAGTGGACGACTTCAGAGAGCATGATGCTGAGTAAAATCAGTCACACGCAGAGAACAAATATAGTGACTCCACTGTCATAAAAAATCAAGAATAGTTAGATACACAGAAAGCACCATTCTTGGACAGTTACCAAGGACGAGAGTGGCATCACTTGCTAGATAGTCAACGTGTTCATATTTATTACGGAAAAAGCACTGCAATATGGAGGGCATCAGTGTAACAGGACCAAGGTAAATGAAGAAACTCAAGGACAAAGGACAACTACAGTAAATGCTGTAAGATAGCGAAGTCTGCAATGACAGTACGAACAGGCAAAAACATGACTCACCTAAGTCACACACGCTAAAAAGAGCAACCATTAACAGAGAGAGCTCTGGGCCGGTCCTAATCCGAGCCATGCTGACCCCCACCCTAGAAGAAAGCATTGCAGAGGTCAACACTGAAGCTACAGGCTGGGGAGAGGGGCCGGCCTGTCCTCCCATATAGAAGCAAACTAAGAAAAAGAGAGAGTGAGGTGCTAAACCCCATCCTGACACACCAAGTCCTGAGGACAACGTCCCTACTCAGAGCAGCTAAAACACAGAGAGAACTGCAGGGCTGACAACAGCTTGAGATCTGATGTCCCCACAGTGCAGCAGAGTGCTACAGAGGGCAATGGTGGGGACACGCGGACAGTGAGTCTGATCTGACCTCCCCACAGTGGGGCGGAACAAGAAGGGAACCTTACAGACCACCAATAGGAGCAAAGTCACGAAGCCCTAAGAAATCCCGAAAACAGACTTCAGACTGGGGTGGTGGGGTGGTGCCTAGAGGCCCGCCAGACTAGTGGGGAAGACAGTCATAAAGGTCAGCAGACAGACCTGAAACTATGTATAGGGCTTTTTTGTTTTGGTTTTGGTTTTTTGCTTCTTTTTTGTTGCTGTTGTTGTTGGTTGGTTGTCTGTTAATTGGTTAGTGTTTTGTCTTCATTGTATCTGCTTGGTCTACCTATATAAGATAGGCATAAGAAGCAAGCCTGAGGAGAAAGCACCTGACCCACAGTTCCAGGGGGGTCTTGGGAGAGGAGGAGATGAGGGAAGGAGGCGGTGAGCAAACATGGTCATTAACAGGGGAACAACTAGGGATGTAAAAATCGATGACAAGGGCATAGAGTTCCTGGTAGTGGTGAAGCAGCTGTAATCTAGCTGTGAGGAATCACTGAGAGGCAAACAAGGGGTGAAACACAATACAGGGACAGGAAGAAGGTTAAAAAAAAATAGAAGAAAGCACTAGGAAGCCAAACTATTTATAAAGGTATAAAACAATTTATAGAGGTGTACGTATGTAAATATATTAATGCATAACAATAAGTGTATTGGCCTATGTACATATATTTATATGGCAATACATTGAGGCAGTCCTTGGACTCTAGGCCTCTACGTAAATATTCCCTCAACACAAGAACACTTGGTTATAATGATGTGAGACTGGGCGACCCATCGCCCCGACATAATCACTGAAAACAAACTGGGCGTGTAAACAAATGTGGTGAAGAAAGCAGATGGTGCCATGCTATTAAAAGTCTGGGGTCTTAAAAGCCTCAAGCCAAACAAACGGCCATCTAGCAGGGAAGCAACAAAGTCCACACAGAAAAAGCACAACAACCTGTGTGATCACAAGATGTCAACAGGAGCAGACACAAGAAATTAAAAAATAAACAACCCCATGGAGTTGATGGAAAGGGGTCAAGGTGGAGACCCAGAGCCCATCTGTGGATAACTGGACATTCCCGTACAGAGGGCCTGCATGGAGGAGAAAATGCATTCAGGGGGCAGTTTACAAAACACACAACACTCCTTCCTCCCCCCAATATTATGATCTCGGTCTTACCTTGCAAATCCTGCTAGACTGGTGTATATATAATTGCACAGATGAGAGCTTTCAATATATGGAATCAAGAAAGATAATCCCCCCCAGAATCAGTAATGGGAGTAACGATTCCAGGAGGGTAGGAGAAAGGATAGGGGAAGATGTGGGGGAGGGAGAACAGATAGCAATGACAGCAGAATAACCCCCCTCAAGGGGTATGAATACCAGGATAGTAGGTGAAGGAATAGAATGGGTGGTGTAAGATATGAATAAATAATACTAACAATACATAATGTATTAAGGGTTCATGGGGGTGGCAAGGTGTGGGAGGGAGGGAAGAAAAGAGTTGATATCAAAGGGCTCAAGAAGAAAGATAATTTTTAGAAATTGTTGATGCCAACAATTGTACGTGTCCGCTTGATATAATGGATGTATGGATTATTATAACATATGTAAGAACCCCCAATAAAATGATTATATAAAAATAATGTTTTAAAAGACAAAAAAATACGTGAGTGGTTACACTGGTAGGTATGTATGCTGGATGGGTATGAGTACAGCATGTGTATAATATATGCTTATATGTATTATATATAATATTCATATATATAATAAAACACATCACGCAACAGTTATGAATACTTCTAAGACTCATTTAAACTCCCCACGAGATTGATTTACTGAGTTTCATGGCTCAGGACCATAGTCTTATGGGACAATTAGGTCACTTGGCATAACTTAGTTCAAAAAGATAGTGTTCTACATTTTATTCTGGTGTGTAGTGTTTGAGTTCTTCATAATCTGAGAGTGGCCATCTAAAATACAAGTATTAGTCTCTTTGCATCTGGAGCAAACAAAGGAGAGTGAACGAAACAAAGAATTTAAGGAAGAAATTAGTTCACAGAATTAATGACCTACACGAACTAGAGTCTCTTTTACCGAGAACAGAAGAATTAGATTAGATGGTACCCAAATCCCACTACCAACCATTCTAACCAAGGACACAATAGAGGGTTCCAGTTAGAATGGGGAGGGGGAAGCAAATTCTGTGGGATGCAAAAGGGGGTTTCCCCCAAGTTGTCTCCCCAAAATATATGCCAAACCTAAGACATGGCTTGCTACATATGGTAAATGACTGTGCACTTGGAAGTCAACGCAAGCTGCTTAGAGGTTAACCTCCTTGAGCATTATAAACCATCTAGAGCAGGCATCCTCAAACTACGGCCCGCGGGCCACATGTGGCCCGCTGGGGACATTTATCTAGCCCTCCAGGTGTTTTTGCCCCGTTTGTTTTTTACTTCAAAATAAGAATATGTACAGTGTGCATAGGAATTTGTTCATAGTTTTTTTTTAACTATAGTCCAGCCCTCCAATGGGTCTGAGGGACAGTAAACTGGCCCCCTATTTTAAAAGTTTGAGGACCCCTGATCTAGAGCAACCACACTGTACAGTCTGTCCCACCCTAGGTAGAGCCCACTCCCTCCTGATAAGAGTAGTGGATTGTTTCCTTGAGGGACAGCCTAGGGACAAGGTTGAGTCCACTCAAGGATGACCAAAATTAGGCTACCATCTTGAGTCTCTGGTCCACCCATCTTGTCACATGTGTACCTTTAGTATCTCCCCTTCCTTTTACGTGTACATCCATCCCTAGCTCATCCCCTTCCTGTCATGTGTATGCCTACTGTACAACCCCTTCCTGTGACGTATGTGGTTACCTGGTAATCAGTGGGGCTTGCATGCACCCAAATATATATAGGCCTTGGTCAGAAATAAAGAGCATAAGCTCTCTCCTCCCTCCTCCTCCTCCCACTCTCTGCGTGGACCTGGCTGCTTAGATCATGGCTGTCCTAGAGATGAACATGCTACCATGGAATGTGTCTGACTCCTTTATTTTATCTTCTCGCCTACCTTCCCTAAGATCTTCTTGGCTTTCCTATAATCTTTATGTATTATAACTGTACAATTGCTCCTACATCCCCATGGATGTTAGAGGCCGGTCTACTCTAACAAAATCCATTCAAAATATCAGATTTTCTGGAATCTTAAAGATGAGACATACCACTGAGACTATCACCCTAAGATATCCTTTGAACCTGGAACTGAGGCTGCTCACTCTCAGAGGTCACCTTTCAGCCCAGTAACAGATTAGCCTATAAAACATACAATGTCAGACATGAGGAATGTGTATCTTTAAGCAATCAACTAGATAAGTCCAAATGGGTGCCATTTATGCCAAAGCAAAGGTGAGAAAGCAAGAAGAGGCGGGGAAACGGTCTGGATGGAAATGGCGCCGTCTAAGTGGGAATGGTTAGAGTGCGGACACATCACAGGGACAACAGCCAATATCACAGGAAGTTTGTTCTGACCTATTGCATGAGAATCTAATTTGCTGTGTGAACTTTCACCTAACACACACTAAACATTTTTTGAGAAGAAAGCCATAAATCACTCTTTGTGGCGATGGTGAATGATGGTGAATTTTCCACTCTTTGACCTATGGCTTTAAAATAACCTGGACGTGCACCTCTATGAGGTGGTACCCAGCCTCCCCACGTCTGGGTCCTGCCCTTTCCTGGGCCTTCTGTTTTTCATTCAAGGCCACATTCAAAAGGCTGAGAGAGGTGGATCCTTTACAGATGGGGGGTGGGGGTGGGGAGAGGGCAGGAGGGAGGGGAGGGTTATGTACTCACCCAGGCCCCTCCCACCAACTTCCAATACTGAATGTTTCAATAAACTATCCTACAGAGATCTTAATGAAAAGGTTCCCCACAGGGGAGGGGGATGCAAAGCCGAATTTTAAGTCTCCAGTGGAATCTAGAATTTCTAGAGCCAATCAACTGCCAAACTGTCTTGAGAGAAATCTTTAAATCTTAAACCAAAACTTTAAGAGTGTCCTTTGAACCAAGCAATAGTTTGGCTTAATTAGTAAAGTATATCTACCTTGAAGGAGCCCTGGTGGTGCAGTGGTTATGAGTTGGGTTGCTAACCACAAGGTCAGCAGTTCGAAACCACCAGTCATTCCCAGGAGAACGAGGAGGGTTTCTACTCCTGTAAGAAGTTACAGTCTCAGAAATCCACAGGGACAGTTAGCATTGAGACTCGTTCCTTCTTTAATTTAGTCTGCACTGTGATGAGCACAGTGCTTTTTAAAAGAATCACCTATATGGGATCAAATCGACAACAGCAACTTGGAAGGTTTGATATGTATGTTAAGTTTATGTTAATGCTCATATAATATTCTGGAAAAGGGTAGCAAGAATGGCTGCACAATTTGAAGAATGTAACCATTGTAACTGAAACTATGTATTATTTGGTATGTATATTTTCACCAAAAAATAAAATAAAAATTTAAAAGGTTGATGAAAAGTATGAAAAAGCAATCCACTGAAGTTGGAGAACATTCATGAAAGACATGTATATGACAAAAGACTCGCACCCAACATATGTATATGGCGGGTCGGGACTCACCCTACCGATCAACCAGAAGAAGACAGGCTTGAACAGGCCCTTCACAGAAGAAGCTATCCCACTGACCATAGACATATTACAAAGAGCTCAGAAAATGAAAACCACGATGCTATGCCACGGGACTACCCCAGCAAATGGGTTATAAGATAAAAAGCAAGCAAGAGGTAGGAAGGATGTAAACCAACTAGCACTAGTGGAATAAAACTGACAGTAAGCACTCAAGGTGAATATAGGGACAGTCTATGACCCAGCAACTGCAAGGGGTCTACCTAACAGAAACAAACAACCCATACGTCTACCAATGGCAGAATGAATAGTTTGCAGCCTATTCTAGCAGTGAGAATATGCTTTCTATTTCCTCTCTGGTGACTTTTTAAAATTCAAAATTGAAATATATACCTCCTTCCCTTTGAGACAAAGTAAACTTCAAACAAATGACCTTATCCCTAAACATAGATAAAGCAACAAAATCATCAATTGGTGAAGAAGAAATGATGAAGATAAAAGTAGTTTGTGTCAATGAAGCAACTTTCTGTTCTAATGTGATTAACACTGAATTCTAGAAAACAGCTAAGGTTATCTAAATTTTAAAGTAAAACCATGAGGTATATTAATGAAAGATACAATATAGAATATCATCCTTAATATTTTACCTGGACATAAAAAAATAATACTATGACGTCGCAAAAACAGATACTTATGAATGGATATAGTCTTAGAGGCTAGGTGCCTCTGTTTTAGCTCAGCTTTCTATAGCAGACAGCCAGAAAAGTACTAAAGCTCTGAAACCGAATTTTAAACTGGCACAGATGGCATGTTTAGAACATTCCCACAATATGGGGAGTGTTCTCCATAAAACCGACCCAGCACAGGCCCGGCCTCTAGGGACCTTACAATCTAAAAGTAGATGAGGCAGCCCAATCGAAAGAACGTAAACACATAAAAGGAAACAAGGGAACGTCAGAAAAATGCCTAAATTCATCTCCCAGGTCCCAGAAGGGAAACAGTCCAATCTGAATAGTCGGCAATACAAGCAAAACAGAACTACACTAGTTACCAACAGACTTGAGTGATTCTGGGCAGTAAATACTCCCTACAAAATTCTGCTGATCGGAATGAAGAACATGCCTCATTGTTTTCAATGGTCAACTTCAGAAAATGTAAACCTCAGTGACAGATATAATCTCTATCAAATTGATTGCCTGGTAAAAGAGCCCAGGTGATTATACTACCTGCCCCCTTAAAGACGTATAACGTGGCAATACTACAATCGAGGGGCACTCTGAGTCAGATGGACTCGGTGGCCGGAGTGGGTGTAAAGGCTATCATGCAGTCCACACAAAAGAACTGGTTTACAGTCGAAAATTTAATGGACCCAAAGCACATGAAAAGTATTGTTTCAGAAATCTATGTCAACAGGCAATTTATTACTGTGGGATCTTCGCAACTCCTAAAACAAAATGCCAGTGATCTGTTATGTGTATGTGTAATATTTTATTGTGTTTTATGTGAAAGCAACTAAGTTCTCATTTGACAAACTGCTCATTAAGTTTAGCTATATTTTTCTCCACACGTCAACATTCTTCATTTCACTCTGGTTGCTGCATCCTAGTGTCTAGTTTCACCGGCCACGTATCTACTCACCTTTGCTTAGAGTCAATGTTAAACTGTTAGACTCAAAGAGATGATTTTTTTAATGGTGCACAGATTTTTTTTTAATGGTGCATATGTAATCTGTGTGTACCAATCTGGTCAATTGCTAAAAGATGACCTCTGTGGATCGTTTCAGCTCAAAGTTTAAAGAGTATCTTAGAGTGATGGTCTTGGAATCCTCTGGCTCAAGTGGTCCAGTAGATCTGGACTACTTAAAAATTTAGTACATAGCAATTCTTACTAAATTACATTTTTAGTATTGTCTCTTTGAGTTACAGTTGGTGTGTCCATAAATAAGCATTTCATGGGCATTCGGATCAGAACCTGATCTCCTTATCTAGCTGTCTAAAACTACTTACTAGAGATAGTCAAACTATATAGACATTAAGTAATTGTCAGAAATGTCTCCAAATACAGAGCCTTGTTAAGCTTCTGAATTAAAGGACATCTTTAAGTTAAAGCACGTAGCTTCTTCCTGGAAGCTTTCAAAATGTTGACAATGTCCAATTAATTAAGATGTAGGAACCACATTCACTTCAACTGGCTGCTTCCCTGTCCTTTTGGACTTGGTGTGTTTCTCTGGCAAAGGCTGTTCACTTAAAAAATAAGATAATACAGCCAAATTTCTCTCTCTCTCTCTCTCTCTCTCTCTCTCTCTCTCTCTCTCAGGCACACACACACACACACACACACACACACAGAGAGAGAAGTTAAAAAAAAAGAAAGTGATATTTCTTGAACCTGATCATTTTTATTGAAAGTACAATTCAAGGAAACATAACTCACAGTGAATGTGTTCCTGGTGTTTTCGAACTGTGCCTACCGCATCCCAATGCATAACCACAACACTACCAGGAGGCTTACGGATATCATTTCCCTTTCTACACTATTTCCATCAAGATAATCACAAAAATAAAAATACATCTTAGAGAAATTCAAGGTAACGCCATAAAAACTCTTTCAATGTACTTTATTACAGCTTGAGGATAGCTCTGAATTGGCACTGACTGGATGGTAGTGGGTTTTGATTTTGTGGTTAACGTGTATTCATTTACTCATAGCTATAACTCAAACTCTAAATCTAGAAGCCTCCATTGGATTCCTTTTCCCCTTTACTTCCTGCCTGGCTTTCCTACCCTCTCACATGATTCAGTAACTGTTGAGACTGCTCTGCAGAACCCTCCCATTCAAAAGGCCATGGGAGTAGGCCAACCAGAGAGGGCAACTGAGGTCCAAAAGACAAGAGCATAATCTAAGAACCCAAAACAGGCACTTCAGATAACGGGGCTCAAACCAGGTAAACACTATTAAAGCATCTGGAAACAGATTGGATAGCAGAAGGGTGTCTGAATAGATTGCTTAGCATGATTCTGTGCCTGATTCAAAGAGCCAAGTAGTGATAGGCAGAGACAATCATTATGACCAATTCAAAAGTACTCAGTAGTGTAGACACCTTGGAATTTTCCTCATATAGCCGTCCTTTCTTTAATTTTCTTCTGCTGCTTCCATAACCCAGACTTAGCTTCGATCTCACTTCAGACAAGTGCACTGATGCCTCAGTTGACTTACTATCCTATTCCTTGTCTATACGTTGCTGCCAAAAAGATCTTCCTGAGGCTATCATGTCAAAACTTTGCGATGTTTCCTTAGCCTTGAAGTAAGATTTAGAAATCCCTAAAACTGCTTACAGATCCTTCAGGACTCCTAGTCTCTAGCCTCACTGCTGATACTGCCCTCCAGTGAATGCCTCTGCGCCATGACTTTTGATTGTCCAAGATATTGATCTTACCCCTCACTTCAAACGTGTCCTCCTTGCAAATATCTCCACCTATAGAGATCCTACAGGACAGAGGAAAACTACCCCACAGTTCCCAAGGCTATAAATCTAAGGAAGCAGACAGCCACAAAACTGCCAAGCCTTCTGTTAGCAGGGGTATGCTTAAACCACTGCACCACCAGAGCGCAATTCCCTTTGTTCCCTTTAGACATTAAATTCTTAATCACTACCAAACACACACACACGCGCGCGCGCACGCACACTTTCCCTCCTTCCCTTTTACATTCAGGTCTCAGCATACACATCAGTTCATTAGGGAGGCCTCCAGTGGGTCCCTGGCTGTATTTCCAGAATATTCTGTGCTTCCCTTTCCGTGACATCCATCCCGTTGACCACAACGCATAGTAAACCACCTTGCCTCTATAAAGGAAAAGTTTCGTGTCTAGAACAATGATGAAATAAGCAGGTTCTTTACTCCCAAATCTTCAATAGCTTCCCAAGCTTTGCCATTAAATACACACTTCTCCACTTGGGCCTCCAAGTTCCTCCTCAATACGACCCTCACCGTCTCCCATTCCTGGAATGTTCCTCCAATACAGAATTATCTCTTTGTTCCTCAAACAAGCCAGAGGCTTTCTACTCCGGTGCTTCCTTTGTGTCGCTTCCTCAAACATGGCTTTCTAGGGCTTTCAAACCCCTACAGATTTCTTCCGGCCTACATCCAAGTATAGAATCATTCCTGGTCACCTCCGTCCTCCCCACTCACACCCCCCCAAAATAAATAAATTCAGCTCACCCAGATTGGTCTCCCTCTTCAAGTATTTTCTAGTTTTTCAATGGCACATCCCTAGTTTACCTAGTCGCCTTAGTCCATTTCTAATCCACATTAATTTTAAGTCCTTAGACAATGATGGTCACATCTTCCATTTTTGATCTGTCTCCTTGCAGCATTTAGTACTTACCTTGCATTCAAAAGATACCCCACAAGTATATTAACTCTGTTAAAGGTAAGGGAGGCAGCTATCTAAATATATGAGAAAAAATTCCTTTAAAGTACAAACAACAAAAACCCACCTGTCAAATACATGGAAGCTAAATGGAGTAAGAAAGGCATGTTATCTCACAAGCAGATCTAATAGAACACATTTCAGTTGCATCACAAATAATCACTCTTTAGTCACAGAGTCAATACATCTTTAGGGACTCGTTAGCCTGATATATTGAGGTATTCACATTTATGTCAATTCCGAGATCGCAAAGCAAATAGAATTTTAACTCAAATTTCAAGTAGCTACAGCACTTAGTACCACCATTCAACTTTATTCTTGGCCATTTTTGCTTTTTGCTAACAAAAACACACGGCAAATAACAGTACCGAAGCTTGGTTAAAACTAAGAACCAGAAAGATCCTTACAATTTATCTAATTAAGCCTATTACATTTCTAGATAAGGAAAATAAACATTTAATGATTTCATGCCCAAGGTCACAAAAACAATTAGGACAGAAGTCCAGATCACCTGCTTCAATCCACCCCCAGCTCTCTCCCCAGCCAGCACAGGACTCCTCTCAGACTGCCACTACTGCAGCACAGGGCTCTCCGCTAGCTCCAGCTCCAGCTCCAGGAGTGAATGAAGACCATTTGCACATTCTCAGCAATGCTCGAGAATGAAAAGTGGGAAGAGCGAAGGAATACAAGGAATTCTTTTCATCTTTTCCCAGGAGCCTTTTTAGTGCTTATAAAAAGATTAGAAATGAACATACTGCTTCATATGCTTTGAAGGGAGTGGTTGTGTCCATAGACACTCTGACAGGCAAGAAAAACATGATAGGAAATTACTTACAGATTTAAAAAATACAGTGGTAGAGTTTTGACACATAATGAGGCAAGCTACACAAAGCATTTTGAAGGCTGTATTATCAGTAGTTATTGTTTATCTCACAGTAACCAAGAAAGAGTGCTGCGGAGAAAGAAAACAAGACAAAAACTCGCTGTCTATTTCTTAAGCCCACTTCAAACATGCCAACAAATATTTTTTACTAATTTTTTTTAAATTGCTCTATCCGCTAAAATGGGCGAAAGATGAGGTCTTCTACTTCCATCAAAAGTGAGTGTCAGACACTCAAAGGGGCAGTTGCACCCTGTCCTGTGGGGTTGCTGTGAGTTGGCATCGACTCAATGGCAGTGAGTTTGGTTTTTATCCCTAAGAAACATGGTGGCATAGTGCTTCACTGGAGAAAGATGAGGCTTCGTGCTCCCGTAAAGATATACAGCCCCAGAAACCCACAGGGGCGGCTCTACTCTAACCTATAGGGTTACTATGAGTGCCAGGTGCATGACAGGGAGTTTTGGAAGCAGGTGCATGACAGGGAGTTTTGAGTTCTTGTCCCCAATGAGTGGCATCATTAACAAATGTTAAGGAGCCCTGGCAGCATGGTAGTTAAAGAGCTTAATTGTCATGGCAGTTACATAATGTCATGTCAACTTGATAAACAGAATGTAGGGGTGGAGTCTAGCCTGTCAATCAGGCTAGAAAACACCCACCAGGTGGATTCTGGAAACTTCCTCTCTACCTCCCTTAAGGCGGTATGCTCTCTCTCCTATACTTTCCTCGGACAAGTCACATGGAGCCACGCTGATGGAAGCCAGAGCCCTGGAGACGCTTTCACCGCCACTGGATCCACAAGACTGTCCACCCAGTGGCCTGTGATCCCCCTGTATTTGGCATCATTGCATGTGTTACGGGAGTCTGGAAAGGAATTTATGAACTAGTATCAGACAATGGGCTAATACTGGATTTATGGACTTGATCTGGACTGGGCTGGGATGTTTTCTCGATATACAATTGCTCTTTGATATAAAGCTCTCTCTACACACATATGAATGTCTCTGGGTTTGTGGCTGTAGTCAATCCGGTCGAACACAGTTGTTAACCAACAGATCTATAGTTCAAACCCATCAGCTGCTCAAGAGAAACATGTGGCAGGCGCTGTCCATGAAGATTTACAGCGTTGGAGACCCACTGGGGCAGTACTACCCTGTCACAGCGGGTCAGTGTGAGTCAGAATAGATGCTGGGACAGTGGTTTGATTTGGTTTCTACGCTAGGATGCTGAACCAATTGCAGAGGAGCTTCCAAGCAAAAACAAACAAGAAAGGCCTGGTAAGCTACTCTGACAATTACCGTGAAAACCCTACAGGTCACAGCTGTTTTATCCGCGACAGTCAGGAGGCTGGCGCAGGATGAGGCAGCGTTTTGTTCTGTTGAGCATGGGAACTCCACAAATCAGGAGTGGGATTAACTGCAGCTAACCACAACACTCATGAATACTCTGCCTGTATATCAGTGACTAAAAAATCCCAGAAAACAATAAGCATTGGCAGTTTGTATCCAACAGAAGTGTTTCTAAGGCTAGAATATTTTACAATGTGTATGGGTCTACTTGTATTATGTATATATTGTTTCTCTCAACACACACTGCATGCATTTTTTGCAAACTGATTTTAATCCAGGAACTATGGAATGATAATTTTCAAACTTTCCTTATAACAATTGATAATGAATATATATATATTTTGCATCATGACCTAGTTACATATACATGCACACATGCATACAGGTAATAGCAAATAATAAGAAGAATAAGAAAAAACATGTTTCCTGAAGCACCACTCCTTAATATTATATGAGCAATATAATATTAAGCACTAATATTCTTTTTTAAATCACAATTTAAAATAGTTCTGATCCAAAAACACTGGATGTCATTCCTGTTCTGGAAATCCATAAAAGAATTTTTTTCTAGAGAAGAGGGCAAAGGAAACCACTAGTTTTGTAGGATGTGTTCCAGGAGTTGGGGAAGGAGCTACCATCTGTATAGAGTCTTCAGCGTCCCACAGCTTCTCACTACCATCATGTTCTGCAACCACCTGTGCTGCCCACTTCCGCGTTTCCCCTCCTGCTCTCTACTCAACAGTGTCCTGTGTGCTAGGCTTATCTCCTCCCGTGTACCTCCCTCCTCCTTTAGACCCCTGAAGCCATTCCATCAAAAGAAACCTTCTCCGACAGGGGAAAGGCTTAGGTGTAGGTGCGCTCCCTCACCTTAAACTTCCTCAGTATGAAAATAATCTGATTGTTCTCACTCCAGGTGGCCACCCTCATTTTTCAACAGGACTTGGGAGCAGTCTGGATACTCTGGAAGGAACTTCACAGACCTGGTACCTTGGGCTTATTGTTCGTCTCTAAGCCCGTGAAGCTCTGGCTGGTGTTTTTGCTTCCCCAGAATTTTCACAGGTTGTGTTCTCATTTTGAGAGTTAACAAAATCTTCTAGTTTCCATTTGGACTTCTTTGACCCATGGATTAGTATTTTCATTGTTTTCCAGACATTGGGGAATTTTATAGATAGTTTCTGTTATTGATTTCCAATTAAATTCCACTGAGGTAATAAAAATATGTATTATGTGACTGCTTTTAAACTTGTTTTATGACCCAGAATATGATCTGCATTTTTGTTAATTTACACAATAATCTGGTAGCAATATGGGTAAGGCATTTGCCTGGTAACTACAAGGTTGGAGGTTCAAACCCACTAGCCACTTTTCATAAAGGTGTACAGTCTTGGGAACCCTGTATAAGGTTGGTACTACACTTGATTTTAGCCAAAAGGTCGAGAAGCAATCTATATAAGGTTTTTATGAGTCAGAGTGACTTGGTGGATTTTGTATTTAGGGCACTCAACCCAGATTTTGAGTAAATCATGTTTAATAACTTATAGACTTCATTTTTCGGTTGGTATTTGTTGAGCGAAGGTTCCTTTCCTAAACCAGGAATAGGTAAAACACAGAGCTGTAGTACACGACGGTAATGAGAACAGCAGCACTAGACTGTATACGTTCAACAGGTAGCATCTTCCCAATTTCCTGGAACACTGTAGCCTTCATTACTACCTAATGTGTGTGACAGAACTCTCATGCATTCATCTCAGAACAAAATTGGATGCAGAAATTAGATCTCAGTTCCATCTAGACAGATGCACACCAGATACAGTGGCCCGAAGACCTCTCCAATCTTCAAACCTTGGGAATCTGGGTCAGAAGATAGGTTCTCCCACCCAGTATCTCACAGGGGTGGGAGGAAGGAGGGCAAATAACAAAGATCACAATGCCCATTCAACTGTGTAATAACATTAGTCCATCAAATGTTCTAAAGCGAAGGGGAAAGCTAATGGATTAGTAGACTACCACTACTAAGTCCGTTCTGATGGCTAAGTACTAGCTTTCTCCTGCTTATTGGTCGCACTCACTAACTGAAAATAGAGAGATGATACGTTTTCGGCTTGTGTTTCTGGGAACTTCAGCAAGTAAGGATGCTACTCTGCTTCACTAGAGGTAATCCCACATCCTGCTCGGTTAGGTTCTCTTACGTGCCTGACTTCCTAAAATAGGCAAAAACAGCCTTTTGAAATTCTATTTATTTCCACAGAGACGAAACCTCAGAACTTTTAAACTATAATAGATTGCCTCATTTTTTACACCCTTCTTGCCAGGGATGAAGAAAAATACATAATGGTGTGGGCCAAAGCAAACATGAGCTAGGTGACAAGCATTTAAAAAAATCACAAACAGAAAATTTCACATATTGGTTTAAAAACTTTTCATTCTCATCTCAAGGCAAACCATCTACTAAACAGCATAAATACTCCACCCTGCTCCCCCCCACACACCCTTTTTAAGCTGCGTCTTCCTTATCTAGAAAGAACTGGCACTCTTGGACTTAATCCTGCATTCTCTTTCTAACATATCTGTGCAATCTGAACCATTGACTATTGTTCAAAGTCACTACCGGAACAAACAAATCTGTATCAATTCATAAGCAGTTCTCTAAAATTACAACTCCACAGTCAAATGTTAACACCTGAGAGGACATTTGTGAGCCTACAAACCTAGTTTACTAAATCCTTTTGGAGGAGAAAATTTTAATTAAAGCCCTATATTGGGTGGTATGAGTCAATCCTTTGAATACCAAATCTTTCTACATCTTTGTTTTGCTGGAACAAAGATGTAGAAAGCAATGGTATTCACTGACGGTGCTAAACGATCTAGTGTACATTACTCTGCAGCAGAAATTTACAATGCATAATCAACACACTAAAGATGCGACAGTAAAAATGATTACGTATGCCAAGGGCTTAATTATAACCCCACTTCACATTTGTATAGAACATTCTAGTTTACAAACCACTTAGGTCTATAATCTCATTGACTCTAGATGTCTCTCAGTTTAAGTACCACACACACGAGTCAGTCTGGATAGGTATAGAGCTATGTAATCAAGCGGTTTAAGAGCATGAACTCTAGAGGCAAACTCTCTGGTTTGCAATCCTAGCTCTGCTACTTCCCAGGCGTGTAATCCTAAATTACTCCACAGGACTGTGTCTGTGTCCTTATTTGTAAAATGGGATAATAATTTTTATCTCTTGGGTCTACTAAGAATTATATCAGCATATGTCAAGCACTTGAAATAGCGCCTTGTACAAAGTAACTATCGTACGAGGGTAGGGTACCCCCCCAAAACTGGAATTGTGCTGGGTGGAGCGGAGCCTCTGTAGTCCGCATTCTTCCCACTAGGTGAGCATCAAACAACTCGCTGAGTTGGTGCACCCAGTGCAATTGCCTGCGAAAGCTCCCTCTGGTCACACTGAATTTTTTCAGAAAGGTAGTTTTGTTCAAACCTCGTTTTCCGTCATGGTCGATTTTACAGATCAGCACACGAGTGTGAAATTTTGTTTCCTGCTCAAGAAAAATGCCGCAGAAACTGTTGTGATGTTGAACACGGCTTACAAGGGCAGCGCTATGAGGAACACTCAAGTGTATCTGTGGTTTTCTCCTTTCAAAAGAGGTGAGATGTTGACTGATGACAAACCTCATTCTGGACATCTGTCAACTTCCCAAAAGGTGGAATTGTCAACTCATAGTGCATTTGGAGTTCATTCAACCAGGTCAGACTATTAATCAAGCTTCCTATTTAGAAGTTCTGAAAAGATTGTATAATAGTGTGCGACCAAAAAAAAAGGCCTGATTTGTTGCAGAAAGGCCTGATTTGTTGCAGACAGGGGACTGGTTTGTTGCAGTCAGGGGACTGGTTTTGCCACCAGGACAATGCACCAGCTCATGCAGCATCTCTGTGAGGCAGTTTTTGCAAAACCCAGCATGCCTTTCTTGCCCAACGCACCTTACTCACCTAACCTTGCTCCATGAGACTTCTTTTTGTTTCCGAGAATGCAGAGGGGGCTTGGAAGGACAGAGATTTGATGATGTAGAAGAGGTGAAGAAAAAAACGAGGGAGGTGCTGTCAGCCATTCCAAAGAGATGAGTCTAAAAAATGTTTCCAAGAATGGAATCGCAGATTTGACAAATGTCTTAAGTATAATGGACAGTACTTTGAAGGTGATAAAGTTGTTTTGTAAAAAAAAAAAAATTAAATACATAACTTTGGGGGGAAAAAATCTGGTTTTGGGGGGGTGTCCCCCCTCTTAAACACACTAGTATGAGCATCATTGTGTGAATGAGGGAACTGAATCTAGTTTAAGCCAAAGAGCCAGGAATTGAGACCAAATCTTATTTTCATTTGATGCTACCTCCACAAAATGCTATGGTTTTTCTTCAGTATCCTAGGTTTTCTAAACAGACAAAAGTTAAAAATGGGTCATCCAAACCTAAAGATTCAGTAACTGAGAACATTTATAATGATGCATTTCTATCAATGTTTCGATGTACGGTATATCTTCGGTGGAAAGCCAGCTGCCATTGAGTCAATGCCAACTCATGGTACCCACGTGAGTCAGAGCAGAACCGCGCTCCACAGGGTTTCCAGAAGTTGATCACCAGACTTTCTTCCCAGGTGCCGCCTTTTCTGTTGACAGCTGATACATTCAATCAAATGTTCTCTTTGGGAAACAGAACAACAGTATACTAAGTGACAGTTACCTATGTGTGTCGCTCTTATTTGCAAAAACAAATTCCTGTTTCACTTTTCAAAGGCTAAGCAAATCATGCCACGATAAAGAAAACCCCAAAGGAACTATATGAAGACGATGAAGATGACCTTCTGTCCTATGGTTGTATTTCCAGCCATGCTGTACTGTGATGTGACATGCGCTATACAAAATGATTTCCACAGAGTCTTCTCAAGGACTGAACATGCTGTTGGTAGAAGAAATGTTTAGAAATCAATGCTGAAAAATAACATGCTTGGCAGAAAAACCGCCCTTTTCTGCAGACATGTTTTAGGTGTCTGTCCTCAGGTTTGTTCAAACCTTTTCCCTTTAGCGAAGACAGTGACTGTGATAGCATCTTTCACTGTATCTAAAAATAGGGTATGAGCGTGTAAATTTATGAGCTGAAATACAAAACTGGCACAGGATGACAAAATTAGAATATTGAATCACTTAGCAAGTCTGCCATGAAACTAAAAGGACCCTGGTGGTGCTGAGGTTAAGCACTAGACTGCTAACTGACAAGTTGACAGTGTGAAACCCTCCCCCCCACCCACAGTGGCTCCCCTGGAAAGGGGCCTGGTGAACTGGGCCCTTAAAGACAACAACCTAGGAAAGCCGATGGGGCAGCTCTACTCTATCTACCCTAGCAAGTCACGACGAACCGAACAGACTGGACAGCACACAACAACGGCCACTGAAAAACATTCCGTATATACTCGAGTATAAGCCACGTTTTTCACTACATCGTTAATGCAGTTTCTGTGGAAATTAGGTCCCTTGGCTGATATTCGGGCCGGTTTATCCTCGAGTATATACAGTACTTTGCGCAACATAGCCCTGTCATTTTTACATCTAAACAATTTTAGTCCAAACATCTTTATCCTTTTCATAGTGAAGAAGAGAGAAATCCTGAGCTTTCTAACTTTCTCAAATATGGTATATCACTTAAGAAGCTGACCTTTTTAAAGACAATTCAACTATGGAAGTGTCCGCACCCCCACTTCACCTATAGTTACTGTGGGTGAATGAAGAAGAGTGGAACTGAGTTCATGTTAATGATAGTGGAATAACTGGAAGAGGGATTAGCAATAACGGCTATACAACATGAAGAGTGTAATCAATGGCACTGAATTATAGCTGTAGAAGTTGTTGAATTGGAGAATGTTTTGTTGTGTATATTTTTGCCACAATTGAAATAAATGATTTCACAAATAACAATGAGTACAAGGAAGAAAATGTTCTACAACCGATTGTGGTAATGACTGTACTACTCTTCTTGACACGATTAAACCATTGAATTGTATGACACATGGATGCAGCGCCAATGAAACTTAAAAAAAAGAATTGGCCTTGGGCAAAAGCACTCTTCCATTCTACTCCTCAATTTCAGTTTTTGAAAATATTTTAAAAACTAGATTATCAGTAGTTTGGGGTCTTCTTTCCTTGCTAGCACAACTCAGGGATTTGCTATACGTCCAGTTACAGTCAGGGGGACAGTCTGAAACTCTGGGAGGCCACCGTGAATGCTGTGCCCTGCCGCTGCCCTCATGAGAATCACTGTTCCAGCGGGCTCTCTGGCAGTCTCTACCGCTCTGAAGTGGGCCATGTTGGGAATTGTAAAACTGCAAACCCATGACCCGAAATTATACAACACGATGCTTTACTAGGCTTACAAATAAAAGACTGAAAGTTAGAAAACATCTTTACTTACTGGGACATGAAACAGTCAAATAAGAATTTGTAAAAATACAAAACTGGCACAGGATGACAAAATTAAAATATAGTGATGGTATCAGAGGGCTTTATAACCATCCTCAAGGCAAACAGCATACCTTACCATGAATCACACTTCTATTCAGGCAGGTGGGCAGGAAGATAAGAGTAGAAAAAAGGGAACAGCTTGAACATGTGATTAACATACGATCTATATAAATTTGCTTGCCTAATAATAGAAATGAAAAGTCAAGGTGTGACACATGGAGATGTGATGCTATGTGATCCCAAGTGTCCCCTTCAAAATAAGTGTGACATGGCTGTCATTGTTGGTGTTAGATGCCACTGAGTCACTGCCTACAGACAGTGACCCTATGTACAACCGAATGGAACACCACCCAGTCCTGGGCCATCCTCACCACTGTCCCTAAGTTTGAGCCTGTCGTTGCAGCCATCGTGTCGATCCTCTCTCGCTGCCCTTTTACTTTACGAAGCACACTACCTCACACAGCTTCTATACAAGTGACGCTTTTGTCTCAGCCAACTCTGTTATACACTAATAATAACGAGTAGTTACTAAAATGATGATGTGGGAATATGCAATACTATAAATATAAGCCAAATATATTGGCTCAGTATGGTAACTGACAAAACTGTCCAGTGTGAATTTTTACAAATAGTCTCCATATTTCTCTGACTACCCCACTTATCCAAAGTAGTTACAAGCTGCAGCATACGTAACGTCATATGAAAAACTCTCCCAAATCGGAAAGATGAACACTATGTTTCAAAACCCTCTTGGAAGGTGTTTGATCCAAATGTGAACCAATATTACATCATCATGAATAATGTATGCAAGGTATTACAAGAGTGCTGACAAGTTTAAAATGCACAAAGATAGAAGTACATCTTCAAATCACAAAGTATATACATTATTGTTATAGTTTTGCAGTGAGATGACAATTGTGTCACCAATAACACTGATCCACAGATTTTATATTGAAAGACCACCAAATGGCTACATCTAAAAGTTGCTGTCCTCAGTGCTTAAAAATGTCGCCAGGGGTGACTGGGTATACAATGTATCCATCTCTGCCCCTGCTCTAACCTATGTCTACTAACCAGCTGTCACTGAGTCAATTCTGAGTTAGAGGAACCGCATGTGTGTTCAAGGAGAACTGAGCTCCACAGGATTTTCAATGGCTGATCTTTCGGAAGCAAATCTTGAGCCATTTCTTCCAAGGCATCTCGGGAGTGAACTCCAACCTCCAACCTTTTTTTGGTAGCAGTTAACCCCAGGGTGCACCACCCAAGGAATCCAACATATACTAGTTCTACACTGATTAACGGTTGAAAAGTTGATAGAAATTCGCTTACAAATCATATCGTCCGTGGTTGGCTTAAGTTTCAGAATGCACTCCGTATTAAAAAATAAATTCTCTCAACAGCCAGGGGGGGACAAGAAAAAAGAAAAGTTTCTGAAGTTGATTGTGGTGAGGATTGCACTACCTGTCTTGATATGATCCAACTACTGAATTGTATGATATGTTCATTATAGCTCAGTAAATTTTTACAATACATAAATTCTCAATGTTCCTAATATGGGCTGTCACAGTAGCACCTGATACATGGGTCAGTGAGCAGACGACCAAGAACACGGGTTAGATCACCAATATCCAACAAGAGATTAAAGTGAACAGACAGACACTGCTCATATCCCCCAATTTAGTGAGGAGTTCACACTGGAAACAGTAGCAATGGGGAATTTGCCAGTGGAGACAATCCCATGCACAGAATTGGAGGATAAATATTTGTTAAATGAATATACACATTTCTTCCTCATTCGATACCCCTGTGTCAAAGCATCAAACCATTTAATTTGTGGCGGTTTCGGTTGTGTCCTGAACTTTGCCTATAAGTTTATCATGGGGGGGAAACCTGTTTGGCTTGAGTCACCATGAATCACAGCCAGGAGGTCATCTTGTTGTGTACCAGCAACTATGTTTTCACTACAGCTATGTGACCTCAAGTGGCAGCAGCAGAAACACCAAAATAGAAGGGGCAGGCGGAAGGGACTCGGCCCCCACATGGGCTTTTCCTGCCCCTTCGGGCAACTGAGCAAAAGCCAACAGCAAAGAAAGCACATCCAGTCGCTCAGAGGAGAAAGGCTGCAGGCCCACCACACCTACCTAGCCTTCTCCGGTGGCCCGGAGAAGCAAGAACATAAAAGACGACAGGCTAAAGAAACAGCGTGCAGGTTAACACATCTTGACAGGCGCCCCAACTAGCCTGATGTGGGGCAAAGCCCAGCCGTGACCGCGAGGCACGGATTTGGGGGGCAGGTCTGGAAACCCGGGAGGATCTCCAGCCGCGGGATCCGGGCGCAGCTCCGGCGCTGGCGCGCAGCGGGGCCCCGGGTCTCCCGGCATCTCCGACCACCAAGGACCTGTCTCGGCTCCCACCTCACCTGTCCGGTGCCCGCGACCCCTGCCGGCGCCGCCGACCCCTAGCCCGCCCCTCGGCCCCTCCTCGCACCCCGTGCCCTTCCCGAGCGCCTCTCGGGACCCTCCGCCGGGTCGCTGCGGGCAGGGGCCCCAGGCCGGGCCCCGGCACTCACTTTCTGGATCCGCTTCAGCGCCATGGGTCAGGGAGGGCGCGGGGACACCGGCCAGCGGGGGGGCGGCTGCGGGCTCGGGGGGCGTGGGGGCGTCGCGGGCTCGGCTCGCGGGCTGCTCGGCTGGCTCCGCCCGGTGGGTCCCCGGCTCGCCGCTCGCTGGCTCGCTGCGGGCGCCGGTGTCTGCACAGTGTGCGCCCGAGCGCGAGTGTGCAAGTGTGCGGGCGGGGCCGCCGGCGAGACTCTTTTGTTTCCGCTTTTGCTTCTGGGAAGGAGCGGGCGCCCGCCCCGCCCCGCCCCGCCCCGCCTGGCACACTGGGAAGTGTAGTCCCGCGCCCTCCAGCCGCGGCCCGCCGCCCGCCGGACGCTGGCGGGCGACTCGCCCGTGACCTCGGCAAGGAAGCCCGGGGTGACAGCAGCCGCATCGAGGGTTGGTCTCCGTGGTTGGACTTGGAGACAAGTCACTGAACCGGCGGTCCCCCCTCCGTAAAACGGGGAGAGCAAATGAGCCAGTGAAGGACTTCTCGAACATGCCAGTGGTTCTGATCGCTTCACCTTTACGGATTTCACTCCCTTCGCAAACACCCGCATGACTTCGCCGTCTGGCACCCCACACGCGCGCGGCTCACAGGGTTGGATGACTCTTGACTGACCTCCGTGGTTGCTAATCCTGAGCAAACCTGTGCCTGGGCTGTATCATGCTAATCCTGCATGTCAACTATTTTGATCTAGTCTTCTCCGTGTAAATCACCCCCTTCCAATCTGGATCCTTGGCTCAGGCTCACGATTCGCCGCTGCCCTCTGTTCTGCAGCACCTGCTCCGCGGTCTCCACCCGGGGACTCAGCTGTGGGAACTTGCGGACGCATGGAAGCTTGACTTCTTCCGGCGCTACTGGAATCCGTGTTCACCCGAATCATCTTTGAGTTTCTAACTACGAAGTCCAATGCGCTCTTTATTCTTGGTGATGGTTTGCACCATTCGATTGCTGGCCACCCTTTAACTTTGCAAAATGTTCTCTGCCTCTGACTTCTGCAGCGCCAAGAAAGTTGGGTCGTCTCTACCTTTCCATTTTCTGTCCCTGTTGTTGCCGTTGTTAAACACAGAAAATTCCTGCCTAGCGACCCTGGAGACAGCAGAATGAACACGGCGACAGCCTTACTCTGTTTGAGCCCCTGGACGCAACTCTGGTGTCAATCCGTCTTGTTGAAAAGCTTCCTCTTTTCCCTAGATCCTCTACCAAACATGACGTCTTTTTCGTGGATGGTCCCTCCTGGTGACGTCCAAAGTACGAGATATCATTTCCACTTCTAAGGAGCAGTCTGGCTGTACGTCTTCTAAGACAGAATTGTTCATTCTCTGGCAGCTCCCGGTATATTTAATATTCATACCGACACCATAATTCAAAAGCATCAGTTCTCCTCCAGTCTTGTTTATTCAAGGGCCCACTTTAGCATGCACATGAGGCGATTGAAAATACCATGTCTTGGGTTAGGTGCATCTGATCCCTCAACAGGATATTCGTGCTCTTCAGCACTTTAAAGAGGTCTTGTGCAGCCTATTTGCCCAGTGCAATACCATCACTCGATTTCCTGAATGCTGCTCCCAAGGATATTGCTAATAGAGCGAAGTAAAATGAAACTCTTGACAATTTTAATATTCTGTCCATTTTGATGTAATTTATTGATCTAGTCCTGAGGATTTTTGTTTTCTTTACATCAAGTAGCAATCCCTACTGAAGACTGTAATCTTTGATCTTCATCAGTGTTTCAAGTCCTCTTGCTTTTCAACAAGCAATATTGTATCATCGGTATATCATAAATTGCTAATAAGCCTTCCTCCGATCCTGAGGCCCCGTTCTTCCTTATCTAGTCCCCCCTTTTCCGATTATTTACTAATCATACCAGTAACTTTATCATAACACTGATGTAGCCCTTTCCTGATTTTAAAACATTCCCTTGTTCTGTCCTTTGTTCATTGGTCTATGAACAGATTCTGTATGACCACAATTAAGTATTCTGCAATTCCCATTCTTCATAAGGTTATTAATCATGTGTTATAATTCACATAATTTTGTGCCTTTGCATAGTCAATAAAACGAGGACATCTCTTTCTGGTGAGTGCAGCTGTGTTTCAAAGTGACATGGATGCTGCGATGCAGGAGCCACACTTTAAGTCTACTGCTCTAGAGCATTACTACTGAAAATACGGTCCTACTAAAAGCAACAGTGTCATCACCTGAGAATGCTTTGAAATATGCAATCTTTGGCCCCAGGAGTTACAGGAGAATTTGCATGTTAATACATTTCCAAATGATTCATATAAACATTATAATTTGAAAAGCATGGACAATTTTAAGTCATTGATAGAGCAGGAACTTCTAAAAATCCCTTTAAAGAACTTAATTTAATACTGTTGAGTGACATTCTGAAATCTATGCTTCTTAGCAAGATTCTAATGCAGATGTCTTAAGGACAACACTTTGAGAATTTCTACTTTAGGCAAATCTTTAAACCCTCCTAACTGCATTCTCCTCTTCTATAATTAAGGCAATAAATGTTGTATTTGGTTAAAGTGAATGAAGCTGAACGTTTGGGTGCCCTTCCAAATCAGAGGTCTATGACTTCTCGGGGCGGGGGGGGGGAGGTGTTTCTTTCTGTTAGTTATAAAATATAAGAAAGTTAAAAATGAAGCTCACAGGTTTATTTGGGTCTTTTTAATCACACTTTAAAAAACTCCTTTTAGCATTTTTTTACAATAATAGCTTATACTTTGATATTGCTTTAAACTATTCCAAGTAATTTGCATGCATTTTCTCAACATGTAAATACATATGCCACACATAGCTGTCCAAACTTTTAAATATAGTCTTTTACTCTTTCTCCCGGAGCATTTGCAATGCGTGATTCGTAACCTGCTGTGGTGGAATGGAATTTCTTTATATGACTCTTCTACCCAAGTCTCTGTAAAGCCGACCAGATGACTGATGGGATTACACAAATAAGCCACATGTACTCATGATGGAAAGGATAGATCAGTTTTCACTACCACCCCCCTGACTGTAAGCATGAGCCATCTTTGCAAGAGCAGAGGGCAGACAAACACCCGGGACCTTAGAAGGGTGCCTTCAGGAGCTCTGTCTGGAGTCGCAGAGGCCATCAAGACCAGCTGCATTAGAGACGATGGCCTGGAGACTTAGAGGAGCAGCACGAACACAATGGGCTACTTCTTCTCATCGGCCTGAAGACTATGTGCTGCAGGACAGTGGGACAGGCAGGCTGCCTTCTTGGCCTGTGGAGGAAAAGGCTATGGGAGTATGAGGCTGACAAATTGAAAACTGGAGAGAGATGTGACTGCTGGCAGAGACCAATGACCAATATCTATACTGTTTGCTGATTCTGGCTTGTGGCAATCTATTGACTTCCTGAATATACCCCCTTTGTTGCAGGTATTGTCTGTGAGTTCTGTATGGTCATTACTAAGAATTATGGAACCCAGCATAGATGTAGAGTGGCGTGGAGGAATGGTTGGTGTCAGAATAGGTAAGAAAGGATAGAGTGTGTAAGCTTGTTTAACTCTTGCTTAGTGGCAATAGGGTAATCAGAGGAGGACAGATATCTCTACCTCCATGCAGTTAACTGCACCTGCAGAATTAGTTTAAAAGAATCACTAAGTAATTACTGTACTCATATGTAGCCCCTGAAGATGCATGATGAAGAAAACAGACAAGGTCCTACTATTAAAGAGTACATTGAAATCCTGTGGAATTGCGGTGAAATAAAGGGATGAAAGAAAGTTTGTGTGTGATGTTTTAGGTTTTATGTCCACTTGGTTAGGTCAGGATTCTCAGCAGTTTAGCATGTAAGACCAAGTAATTCCCCCATGACTACCACTTGTCTCTCAGTGTGTTGTACTGTGGCAGCTGGTGTGTTGCTATGATGCTGGAAGCTATGTCACTGATATTTCAAATGCCAGCAAGATCAACCAACATGAACAGGATTCAGCAGAGCCCCCACACTACAAGCAAACAACGAGGAAGGGTTGGGCTCCCTGCTTCAGAGGAGGTAGTCACTGAAAACCTTACAGGTCTCTTTGAAACATTGTCCCATAGTGAAGGCCTAATGCAGGGAAGCAGAACATTGTTCGAGATAGTGCCAGAGGCTAGGCCCCACCAGTCAAAGGCACTCAGAACGTGACTGAGGAGGAGCTGCTTTCTGACCATGGTGATGTGAACGGAGTAAGGTCTGTGAGAACAAAGCTTTCAGGGTCTTCATTTGTGGATGGGACCAACTCAAAATGAGAAGAAACAGCTGCAAAAATCTACTCCTAATCAAAACTTGGAATGTGTGAAATATGAGTCTAGGAATATTGGACATCATCATAACTGAAATGGAATGCATAGAGATTGATATCCTAAGTGTTAGTGAGCTGAAATAGACTGGTATTGGCCATTTTAAATCAGAAAATCATACGATTTTCTATGTTGGGAATAACACAATCAAGAGGAATGGCATTGCATCCACTGTCAAAAAGGTCATTTGAAGATCAATCTTGAAGTACAATTCGGTCTGTGATAGGATTAGTTCTATCCCCCTTCAAAGAAATCCCACTAATACAATTATTACTCAAATTTATGCACCAACCATGTAAGTGAGTGATGAAAGAATGGAAGAATTCTACCAACCTCTTCAGTCAGAAACGGATCAAACATGCAATCAAGATGCATTGATAATTATTGGCAATTAGAATGCAAAAGTTGGAAACAAGGAAGAAGGGACAGTATTGAGAAAATATGGTCTTGGTGACAGAAACAAATCTGAAAATCACATAATAAAATTTTACAAGATGAAGACTTGTTCATAACAAATTTTTCTTTCAACAGCACACAAATAGGAACTCTACACATAGATTGTGCAGATGGAATGCACAAAAATTAAATTGACTACATCTGTGGGAAGAAAAGATGGAGAAACAATAATAAGCAGTTTAAACCAAGCCAGGAGTTGACTGTGGAATAGATCCCTAATTGCTCATATGTACATTGAGGTGGCAGCTGAATTAAATTGAAACAAGTCCACAGGAGTCAAAATATGACCTGGAGTCTATCCCATCTGAATCTTGAGAACATCTCAAGAACAGATTTGATTAATTGAACACTAATGACAGAAGACCTGATGAGCTGTGGGAGGACATCAAGAACATTATTCATGAAGAAATCAAAAGAAAAGGTCAAAGTGGATGTCAAAAGAGACTCTGAAACTTGGTCTTAATCAGAGAATAGCTAAGGCAAATGGAAGAAATGCTGAAGTCAAAGAGATGACCAAAAAATTTCAAAGGACAGCACGAGAAGACAAAGCCCAATATTATAAGGCAGTGTGAAAAGATCTAGAGTTGGAAAACTAAAAAGGAAGAACATACTAAGGATATCTGAAACTGAAAGAACTATTAAAAAAAATTTAGGCCAAGCCTCAAGGTACAATATTGAAAGACTCCAAGGGCAAAATATTGAATGATGGAGAAAGTATCCAAAGAAGATGGAAAGAATACAGTCACTGTACCAAAAAGAATTAGTTGACATTCCACCATTTCAGGAGTTAGCCTAAGAGCAGAACCAGTGCTACTGAAGAAAGATGTTAAAGCTGCATTGAAAGTATTAGCCAAAAACAAGGCTCCAGGAGTTGATGGAATGCAAATGGAAATGTTTCCACCAACTTATAAAGCACTAAAAATGCTTCCTCATCTCTGCCAGGTAATTTGGAAGGCAGCTACTTGCAATTGACAGGAAGAGATCAATATTTGTATTCATTCCAAAGAAAAGTGACCCGTAAACAAGCAGCCATCTAGCTCAGAAGCAACAAAGACCACATGGAAGAAACACACCAGTCTGTGTGATCACAAGGTGTAGAAGGGATCAGGTATCAGGAATCATCAGAACAAAAAATCTTACCATAGTGAATGAGGGGCAGGGGATGAGGAATGGAGACCCAAAGCCCATTCGTAGGCCACTGGATATCCCCTTACAGAAGGGTGTCAGGGAGGAGACAAGCCAGTCAGGGTGTGATATAGCAATGATTAAAAATACAATTTTCCTCTAGTTCCTAAATGCTCCGCCCCTCCCTTCCCCCATTATCATGATCCCAATCCTACCTTGCAAGTCTGGCTAGACCAGAGGATGTACACTGGTACAGATAGGAACTAGAAACACAGGGAATCCAGGGTGGATGATTCCTTCAGGACCAGTGGTAAGAGTGAAGCTACTGGGAGGATAGAGGGAAGGTGGGTTGGAAAGGGGGAACTGATTACAAGAATCTACATGTGTCCTCCTCCCTGGGTGATGGACAACAGAAAAGTGGGTGAAGGGAGACGTCGGACAGGGCAAGATATGACAAAATAATAATTTATAAATTATCAAGGGTTCATGAGGGAGGGGAAATGGGGAAGGAGGGAAAAAATGAGGAGCTGATGCCAGGGGCTTAAGTGGAGAGCAAATGTTTTGAGAATGATGAGGGCAATGAATGTACAAATGTGCTTTACACAATTGATATATGTATGGATTATGATAAGAGTTATATGAGCCCCTAATAAAACAATTAAATAAAAAAAGAAAAGTGACCCAACAGAATGCTCATATTATAGAACATCACATTCATATTACATGCAAGTGAAGTTTTACAGACGACCAACCATGGTGGCAGCAGGACACTTTCAGATGTTCAGGCCAGATTTAGAAGAGGACATGGAACAAGGTATATCATTGTTGGTGTCACATGGATCTTGGCTATAAGCAGAGAATAAAGGATGTTTATTTGTGTTTTATTGACTATGCCAAGGTACTCAACTGTGGATCGTTGCAAACTATGGTTAACATTGAGAAGAATGGGAACCCAGACACTTCACTGAGCTCATTTACAACCTGTACATGACTCAAGAAGCAGTTGTACAAACAGAACAAGGGAATACTACGTGGTCTGAAAACAGGAAAGGTGTGCACCAGCGTTTATCTTCTCACCCTACTTATTCAATCTGTATGCTGAGCAAGTAATCAGAGAAGTAGATTATATGAAGAAGACTGTGGAATCAGGATTGGGGGAAGGTTTACTAACACCCTGCAATATGCAGATAGCAAAGCCTTGCTTGTTGAACGTGAGTAGGCCTCGAAGCACTTGCTGATGAAGATCAAGAACTACAGCCTTCAGTATGGATTACAACTCAATGAAAAGAAGATCAAAATCCTCACAACTGCACTGATGATGACTTGGTGCCCTAGAATTGTGGTGTTAGAGAAGAGTGTTGAAAGCGCCATGGACTGCCAGACAGACAAACCAGTCTGTCTTAAAGAAATATGGCTAGAGGGCTTCTTGGCAAGGACGGTGAGACTTCTTTTATACTTTGTACATGTTGTCAAAAGAGAACAGTTACTAGCGAAGGATGTCATGCTTGGTCAAGTAAAAGGGCAGTGAAAAGGGGGAGGGCCCTCAAGGAGATGGGTCGACACAGTGGTTGCCACAATGGACTCAAACATAAGAACAACAGTGAGGATGGTGCAGGGCCTGGCAGTGCTTTGTTCTATCGTGTGTAGGTTCACTACAGGTCAGTACCAACTCGACGGCACCTAACAACAAGAAGAAGGCTAGCTTCGATGCACTGATATCCCTACAAATTTAAACCTCTATTCAGACTGACTTTTGGAATCTTCTACTGTGTGTTGGTCAGAATTTTCATTAGCTCCCAATTATGACACTTTCAAGCACATGGTTTAGGCTGCATGTGTTTTAAGTACATGCTATTATTTTTTTATAGTCAATTTTGTCAAATTTTCTGGTATTAGTTCTAATATTTTGATAATTAGTATTTGTGAAACTAAATCTATAAATTTTTGAGAATCAAAGAAAAGAAGAAAAAAGTTAAAAGGACTGCCAAACAGTAAGTATGCTATGATTAAGAATGCTGAATTTCAATGTAAAAAGATTTTAGGGAACAATTTTGGTGCTTTATTAGTATAATCTAATAAATAATTACATTTAAGCAATTTACCACTGTATTTATCTCATATTATTCTATAATTTAAATTGATAATAAACATTACTAAGAACTCTGTGTGCATTGACACAGGAAGAGGTGGGAATGACACCAGAATTTTCCGCACTGGGTGACACTGCTGACACCAGGAAATCAGCATGGATGGCATGCTCCACAAAGAGTCCAAGATTTCCATTGCAAGCTAGAAAGGAAATATAGCTAACAAGATCCAATGGGTTAGTATCAGAGTGTGAAGGAAAAATGACTGATTTTCTTTTTTAAAACACAGAGGAGACTTCTTGGAAGATGGCAACAGAGTGACACATAACAGAGGGACTCCCCAGAATCCAGCCCAGGAGAGTTGCTTAGAAGGAAATTCAACACTGCTGGAACGCAGGAGGAGCATCATAAAGATAAGTAGGCACCGACACATGGGGTTTTGAGGGGCTGGGGCTTTTGGCTTACTTCAGTGGAAGCCAGCTGGGGCTTGACCTTGGCCATGCCACTGTATCTACCGGAGCCTGGACCATTTGGAGACTGTAGCTGGGCTTGGTCTCAATACAGCCACAGTCCCCCCCCCCCCCACCACCCGCCTGCCTCAGGGCAGGGACAGGACCCTTGCAGCTCCACAGGTAGGAATGGGGGGTGGGGGGGTTCAGCTACATTGTTGATTCTGTTTACATCTCTGCTCTGTTCCCCACAGTCCTGGAAGGCTGCACAGGGGCTTTTTCACGGCACAGCCACAGCCACAGCTTGCCACCACCATGTCTGAGCAGGGACTAAACCCAAACCATGGCAGGGATGGGGTTTAGCTACATTGTAGCTTTTGTTAACATCTCTGCTCTCTGTTGCACATGGTCTTTGAGGGCTGCTCAGCTGCTTTCTCTTGGCTCAGCTGCTGCTTTCCTCACTGCCTCGGGGGCAGGAACTAAACCCTTTCAGCTCCACAGACGGGGAGTGGGACTCAGCTACATAGTTACTTTTGTTTCCCTCTCTTCCCTCTATTCCCACACAGTCTAAATGGTTTTACCTGTTCTCTCACACTCCACTGCTGATGTCCAGTACACTTCCTTTGCCCTAGGACATTTACACCTGTACCACACCCAGCTAGGTGAGCTCCACCCTGTGTAGTTAGCCTGAGGCTAGATAAAGTCCCTCTTTCCCTCCAGGGGATACTCTGCCCAATTTCTCACCAGGGAATTCCTGCCTGTGTACCTGGGGGAATAAGGCAGCTCAGCCAACACTCATCAACATTCCAAGCTGTTGCAGGAACCTCTGCCCAACCTCAGCAACACCAAAGCAGGCAACCCACCAGCCTTCTGGGGCAATCCCCTGATAGGGAAGCCACAGGCGGATAAAGTGGTAGGTTAATCCCATAGTAAAATTATCTGTAGGCAGTTCGAAGAGGCATTTCTATAAGTCTCCCAGAGAGAGCCAGTGCTCTTCGACTTCCTGGAAAATGGCACCTCGCTCCTCTAAAACAACACAATGCAAACAGCCATCAGCCCCAATGACCACAATTAAAAAACAGACAATGTCAGAAGATGTCCTGAACATAACAACATATATAGAAGAAGCAGATATTGAGCTGCCAGAGAAAGAAATTTTTAGAATGCTGCTTGGAGTCATACAGGATATGAGGGAAACAATACAGAAAAAGGATGAAATGATAGAGGAGATAAAGGCCATACACCAAAGGGAAATACAGGAGCTTAGGGAGGAGATAACAAAAACCAGTAGCAGAAACACGGATCTTGAGAATCAACTGGAGGAATCAGAGAACTGCATCAGTGACTTGGAGGACAGCCAAGCAGACTTTAACAAACGTGAACAAAATCTAATAAGATCATCAGTGAAGCTGAAGAAAACCTAAGAGGTATGTGTGATGCTATGAAGCGGAACAACATTAGAATTATTGGCTTACCGGAGGAAGACACAACAAAGAAGTCATCTGCAACAATAGTGAGAGAATTCTTGGAGGAAAACGTCCCCAGCTTAATGAATGAAAACCAGGCAACCATTCAGGAGGCTGAAAGAACACTAGCTAGACTGAATCCCAAGAAGAAGTTACCAAGGCACATAATAGTTAAACTATCCAACTTTGAGGGAAAGGAGAAAACCATGAGAACAGCTAGGGGAAAACAAGCAATCACATATAAAGGTTCCCACATAAGAATATGCTAAGACCTATCAGCAGAGACTATGAAGAAGAGGAGACAGTGGAGTAACATATTCCAAAAATTGAAGGAAAACAATGCAAACCCAAGAATAATCTACCCAGCCAAATTATCGATCAAGATAGATGGAGAAGTAAGGGACTTCCCAGACAAGGAAAGACTCAAAGAATATGTTAGAAGAAACACATCCCTACAAAAGATCCTTCCCAACCCAGTATGGGCAGAAGAACAACACCAACCAAGCATAAATAAGAGACCACCACATAGAACAACCTCACCCAGAGGGCAACAAAGAGAAAACAGACCCCAAGATAGCATTGGCTTAAGGATGGAAAGAAGTCAAGAATGATACACACACACATATGCACACACACTAATGAGAAATGAAAGTAGGAAAGCTCCCAACACAAAAGGTATAAGATGACATCACAGAGTCCGTAAATGGAGATAATAACCCTGAATATCAATGGCCTGAACTCAGGTGTTTAAAGACTGAGACTAGCAGACTGGCTTAGAAAACACAACCCATCAATCTGCTGCCTACAGGAGACACATCTCAAGGCTACATACAAAAATAGGCTGAGAATCAGAGGCTGGAGAAGGTCCTACCAAGCAAACAGCAATACAAAAAAGCAGGGGTTGCAAAGCTAATCTCGGATAAAATTGACTTCAAAGTGCAAACCATAAAAAGAGATAAGGAGGGAGACTTTATAATGCTCAAGGGAATGGTAGGCGATGAACCACTAATCATTATAAACATATATTCCCCAAATGAGAGATCTGCTGAATACGTCAACCAAACTCTCCAAAAGATTATAAAGAAATCACAGACTCGACAATTATATTGGGTGACTTCAACACACCACTCTCTGAGACAGATAGATCACAGGGAATGAAATTCAACAAGGAGGCTAGAGAGCTAAACACCACAATTAGACAATTTGAACTGATAGATATTTACAGAGCTTTTTATCCAAATACAAATTCACATTCTTTTTGAGTTCACATGGCATATATTTGAAGATAGACCACATGCTGGGGCATAAGGCAAATCTACATAAATTTAAGCACATTGAAATAATACAGACCTCTCTCTCTGACCACTGTGTCATAAGGCTGCAAATCAACAAAAAGAAGGCAAAGAAAACAAGAGCAAACAATTGGAGGATGAATAACTCTCTACTGCAAAAGGACTGTGTACTAGCGCAGATCAGAGATGAAATTAGGAAATTTCTAGAAACCAACGAGAATGAACACACGATGTACGAAAACTTATGGGACACAGCAAAGGCAGTCATCAGAGGAAGTTTCATAGCAATACATGCACACCTGAGAAAGGAAGAGAGATTCATGATTGATACGCTGGCACAAAATTTACAATAACTAGAGGAGAGTCAGCAGGACAATCCTACTAATAGCAAAAGAAAAGAGATTATAAAAATCAGGAGTGAGATCCAGGAGAGGGAAAATAAGAAAACTATGGGAAAAATTAATACAGCTAAAAGTTGGTTCTTTGAAAGGATAAACAGAATCTATAGACCATTGGCAAACCTAACCAACAAAAGGAGGGAACAAATTTCAATAGCAAGAATAAGGGATGAAAGAGGGGTCATTACAACAGACCCTAATGAAATCAAAAGGATAGTTATACTGTACTATGAAGGATTGCACTTCTTTGAATTCAACAATTTGGAAGACGTGGACAAATTCTTGGAAAAACAATCCCTTCCTAGGCTATCCTAGGTGGACGTCAAGAATCTCAACAGATCCATGGCAATAGAAGAAATAGACAAGGTTATCAAGAGATTACCAACCAAAAAACCCCCTGGACCAGATGGCTTCACTGGAGAATTCTACCAAGCATTTACCAATTCTACACAAACTCTTCCAGAACATAGAAAAAGAAGGCAAACTCCCGAACTCCTTCTATGAAGCTAGTATAAGCCAAATCGGGCAAGGGTCCCCCAAGAATCGAGAACTACAGACCAATATCCCTAATGAACATTGATGCAAAAATTCTTAACAAAATACAAGTTTAATGCAATCCTGATACAATTACCCTCATTTTTCTTCAAAGAAATGGAGAAACTGATTACCAATTTCATATGGAGAGGGAAGAAGACCAGAATTAGCAAAGATCTCCTCAAGAAGAAGGACACAGTGTGAAGGCTTGCTTTACCTGACTTTAGCACATACTATCCAGCCACAGTTGTCAAACTGCATGGTATTGGTACAATGACAGATACTCAGACCAATGGAAAATAACTGAAAACTCAAAAATAAAATAATCAGCATATGTACAACTGATCTTTGATAAGGACCCCAAAAATATCAAATGGGAAACAGATGCCCTCTTTAACAAGTGGTGATGTAAAAAATGGATATTTACCTGCAGAAAAATTAAGCAAGACCCTTATCTCACTCCATGCACAAGAATAAACTCAAGGTGGATCACAGACCTTGAAGTTAAACCCCAAACTATTAGGGCCATCAATGAGGGAATTGGGACCAATTTGAGAACTTTGGCACAGGGAATACATGGGCTATCAGAAATAGGGAAGGACACACACACAGAGGAGGCACAAATTGACATATAGGATATACTGAAGATAAAACACATGTGTACATAAAAAGAATTCACCAAGAGAGTAATAAGAGAGTCCATGGACTGGGGAAACATCTTTAGCAATGACACATCAGTCAAAAGCCTTATTACAAAAATCTACAATACTCTGCTAGCTTCCAAAAAGAAAAAAAACTAATAGCCCACTTGAGAGGTGGGCAAAGGACTTGAATAGAAGTTTCACAGGGACAGAAATCCGAATGGCCAACAAACATATGAGAAAATGTTCCTGATCTTTAGCCATAAGAGAAATGCAAATTAAAACAACAATGAGGTACCACCTAACACCCTCAATGGTAGCCCCATTCAAAAGATCAGAAAGCAACAAGTGTTGGAGGGTCTGTGGGGAGACAGGAACTCTCATTCACTGCTGGTGGACTTGTAAGTATGTACAACCACTATGGAAATTGATCTGGCGATATCTATAACAGATGGAAATCAAGTTACCATACGACCCAGCAACCCCCTAATGGGCATATACGCAGAAAAGGCAAGAAACAAACCAAGGCCAGACATCTGTACTCCAATGTTCATTGCGGCACAGTTCACAATTGCAAGGAGTTGGAAGCAACCCAAATTTCCATCAACTGATGATTGGATTAAAAACTGTGGTATATACATATAATGGAGTACTATGTATTGCTAAAAAGCAATGATGAGCGTATGAAGCACATCATGGCATGGGAAGAACTGGAGGAAATTATGTTAAGTGAAGTAAGTCACTCACAAAAGGACAAGTACAACATGAGTCCACTGAGGTGAGCGTTTGAAAATAAATGCAAAAAGGGCATAGGGGAAAAGCTACTATATACAAACATTCTTGGGGTGAGGACCATTTAGTATGGCAGGGTCCAGATCAAATCCAGGGATGCACATGGTAGACAACTGGGGAGGAGGTGGGGAAAGGGGGAAAAAAGGATGAAAATAAGGAAGTAATGGGCTGCGGGGGCATGGGGGACTAACCCACCCAAAGGCAGGGTATTGTTTATATGTTCACAGGGAAAGAGGGGCCAGACTTCAACCCAGTGCCCCAAGGTGTGAATGCAACATTCTGGCGTGGAGTAGGGAACCAAGGTAGGGGTCTGGGTGGCTGAGCCCAGTACCAAATACTAAGTGGACACCTGCCCCTCCCCCCAGAAGAATTTATTTCAAAGGACGGCATTGAATCTGCAGCTCTGGAAGAGGAACGTATCTGATCAGAGCACACAGGAACAGATGAAGGGGGCGTAGGAGAGAGTGGAGCACATCCTGGCCCACTAGCCCCTGAGGACGATGACCCCGATTAGAGCAGCCAGTGCACAGAGAGGATCACATGGCCAGCCCCACTATGAGACATTACATCCCTCACTGACCCATGGCCCTGTGGGGACAGCACCGGAGACAGTGTGGGACTTGCACCCAACCTGATCCCACCACACTGAGACAAAGCACTGGGGGAGTGCAGCAGAACAGCAAGGGAATGAAGCGGCAAGGTCCCCAGGGAAAGCTGAAGGTAGACTCCGGGAACAGGGTGTGGTGTCCCAACAGACTGGATTGTCAAACCCTCCTAAAGGCCAACAAATGATCCTTGAACTAACTACAAGCTTTTTTTTCTTGTTGTGTTTTGTTTTGTCCTTTGTCAGTGGTTTGTTATTGTTGTTGTTTTGTTGTATATTGTTGCTTGGTTTTGCTCTGTCTTGTTTTTGTGCATGTTATTATCTCCACAGTTCTGTCTAAATAAGATAGGGTGGATGAACAATTTGGAGGAAAAACAATGGATCCGACAGTTCCGGGGTGAAATGGGATAGGAGGAGGTGGGGGTGGGGTGGGGGTAAGGAAGTGGTGTTAACAAACCCAGGGACAAGGAAACAACAAGTGATCCAAATTGGTGGTGAGGTGGGTGTGGGAGGCTTGGTTGGGCATGATCAAGGGTAATGTAACGAAGAGGTATTACTGAAACCCAGGTGGGGACTGAGAATGATAGTGGGACAGGAGGAAAGTCAAGGGAAATAGAGGAAAGAGCTGGGAGGCAAAGGCCATTTATAGAGGTCTAGACAAAGACATGTACATATGCAAATATATAGGAGGATGGGGAAATAGATCTATGTGCCTATATTTATAGGTTTAGTATTAAGGTGGCGGAAGGACATTGGGCCTCCACTGAAGTACTCCCTCAATGCAAAAATACTTTCTTCTATTACATTGACATTCTATGATGCTCACCCTCCTGACACAACACTGAAGACAAAGCGGGTGAACAAGCAAATGTGGTGAAGAAAGCTGATGGTGCCCGGCTACCAAAAGATATAGTGTCTGAGGTCTTAAAGGCTTGAAGATAAACAAGCAGGAATCTAGCTCAGAAGCAACAAAGCCACAAGGAAGAACACACAAGCGTATGTGATCACGAGCTCCTGAAGGGATCAGTTATCAGGCATCAAAAAACAAAAAATCATATCATTGGATGCACACCTCCATGATATGATCGCTGAGGACAAACGGGTGCATAAGCAAATGTGGCAAAGGAAGCTGATGGTGCCTGGCTATCAAAAGCTATAGCATCTGGGGTCTTAAAGGCTTGAAGGTAAACAAGGCCATCTAGCTCAGAAGCAACAAAGCCCACATGGAAGAAGCACACCAGCCTGTGCGATCACAAGGTATTGAAGGGATCAGGTATAAGGCATCATCAGAACAAAAAAATCTTACCATAGTGAATGAAGGGGAAAGTGCAGAGTGGAGACCCAAAGCCCATTTGTCGGCCACTGAAGATCCCCTTGCAGAAGGGTCTAGGGGAGGAAATGAGATGAGTCAGTCAGGGTGCAATATAGCACCAATGAAGAATACAGCTCTCCTCTAGTTCATAAATGCTTCCTCCCCCCGCCCCCAATCATGATCTGAATTCTACCTTGCACGTCTGGCTAGACCAGAGGATATACGCTGGTATAGACAGGAACTGGAGGCACAGGGAATCCAGGGTGGATGATACCTTCAAGACCAGGGGTGTGAGTCGCGATACTGGGAGGGTAGAGGCAGAATGGATTGGAAAGAGGGAACTGATTACAGGGATCTACATGTGACCTCCTCCCGGGGGGATGGACAACAGAAAAGTGGGTGAAGGGAGACGTCGGACAGGGCAAGATATGACAAAATAATGATTTATAAATTATCAAGGGCTCATGAGGGAGGAGGGAGTGGGGAGGGAGGAAGAAAAAGAGGACCTGATGCCAAGGGCTTACGTGGAGAGCAAATGCTTTGAAAATGATTAGGGCAAAGAATGTACAGATGTGCTTTATACAATTGATGTATGCATGGATTGTGATAAGAGTTGTATGAGCCCCTAATAAAATGTGTAAAAAAACAGAACTTTTCAAACTTCTTATGAATTAGTTGTGAAGGCTTATAGAGCAGATGATCAATTGATTGAACAATTCAGACACATTGTGCTTTAACTCATTCCTTGCAATCCCCTCAGTGAAAATTCACTCATCCCACCCCCTTCCTCGGCAGTCTACCTTCACTCCTTCTTTCCTACCCTTCTGAATTTTACCCTTGGGCCAATGCTGCTCTTTTGATCTGTGGTCTGTGTGCATACCTTATTGGTGGTTCTGTTCCCCTTCTATTGTTTGACTGAATACTGAACCTTGGGAGTGAGTTCAGTTCCAAACCTTAAAGGTGATTCTCGGGAAGCAGATAACGGGAAGAGAGTGTACACAGAGGAATCACTTATTCTCATATATTAAGAAGTCTGGCTGGCTGGGTTTCTGACATGGAGGGAGGCCCTCACCCTTTTGAGTTGGAGGTGAGTCCCAATCACATTCTCATAATTAATAGTGTTCCCCAATACATCCTCCCATAGTAGTGCTACCTTAAAGTTACATCTCACAAGCCCATGGCTGATTGCTATCTAGCCTGCCGCTTTAAAGACAGGAGCAGGTATATGCTATTGATCTCTAGGCTCTAACTACTCCCCTTACCTGTCCTGGACACTGGTGTTAAGTTACTCCTCCTATGTTCTCAGGGACCCTTGGGGGTTAGGGTATAGCCCAATTTGTTATGTATGGGTCGCCTGTAATTAGGAGGTCTTGCATGCTCCCTGAGTGTGATATCCTTGTTTTTCAACACTTTAAAGAGGTTTTGTGCAGCAGATTTACCCAATGCAATGTGTTCTTTGATCTCTTGACTGATGCTTTCATTAGCATTGATTGTGGGTCCAAGCAAGAAAATATCCTTGACAATTTTGATCTTTTCTCCATTTAGCATGATGTTGTTGTTTCTTAATCATTTTATTGGGGACTCATACAGCTCTTATCACAATATGTTTGGCCGGTCCAGACCAAGGTAACCCCTTGTACCAGCTTCTAGAGAAGACAAATGACCTGGCTGAACTTCAAAGCACCTGCCTTCATCATTTCACAGAGCTTACCTTCCCGGACAGAACACAGCTCCCACCCCACCCCCTCCCCGCTGCTCCCTAGCATTGTTTCCTAGGAACAACATGATTTACTGACAGGACATCACCTGGCCCGAAATTTGCAACCAAAGCATGAAGAACTTCCCTTCCCCTTACTGGCCCAAATGCCTTTAAGTTCATGCCTTCTTTATGTCCCACCTCCCCAGTACCAGGTGCAACTTCCCTGACCTAACTCCTTGGGTGGCAGAACCCGCCCTGGGAGTTCAAGGTGCCCCTGTTCCTCCCTTTCCTTGCTCTCCCTGCCCTCCCGGGAGTTCTTTTCCTGACTCAATAAAATCTTTCTCAACTTCACATTCCTGGCTAAATTCACCTCTGTTCTGTGCCTCCATCTCCATCCTTTCACAATACATACATACATCTGTTGTGTCAAGCACATTTGTACATATGTTGCCATCATCATTTTCAAAACATTTTTTTCTACTTCAGCCCTTGGTATCAGCTCCTCACTTTTTGCTCTTCCTCCCCTACCCTCAATTACACACCATCCTTTGGACCCATTCTGTTGTAGGGGCTGGTACCCCACAGGGGATGAAGAGCCATCATTTCAGAGATTCCACTAGACCCTAGCCAATCAGTAAGCTTGAGATTCTTTTATGATTCTGAGTCTTGTTCCACTTTTTTTCCTCTCACTCTATCTTATGTGATTTCTTTCAAAGTAGATCGGAGACGTAGCTGCACACCATGTACTTCTTTGGGTCTCGGGATGATGGAGGATATGTGCATAGCTCATGAGTCTTTTGGACTAATTTTTTCCATGTTTATTCCATTTTCATCATCTAAACAGGGAGAGATTAATAGTTAACCTTTCATAGTTTAACTTTTTATTGTGAATTAGGTGGAGGTTTGCACAGCAGATCAGCAGCCTTACATCCAACACCACGTGCTTTTAATACCCAGAAGTGGCTGGTTTTCTTTGGACCCTTTAGGAAACCTGCAGCAGATTTCTTGTCTCCATATTACCTCTCTTCTCTAAGCTCACAGACATTCTTGCATGGAGACTTTTCAGAAAGCATTTTAAACACTAGTAACATCAGGAAAACTGATGAAGATAACATAGTGACAGCAATGGCTTGAGAAACTTGGAAGACTTCTTCAAAGGAAATATAAAAACAACGTGTAAATGACCAACTAGCCCTTCTCTCCGTTCTGCCATTGTACTATCTTCCAAACAAACAACTTAAACCCATTGTCATAGACAATTCTAGCTCATATATTTCAGATGTTCCTCCCCCAACTCTTCTCTTGAGAATCATTTGTCTCCGAGAGGGTGAGATTTACGCAGTCTATTCTGGTTAGCTCTACTCAGGCTAGGAAGTGTTACTCCTTCCATAGTGAGGTGAACAGCCGGGTCAATATCAAGTCTGTGAGGGAATGCCTTTAGCATTGGAAGAGCGGGCATTCCAGGTCCCTGAATTGTGCTCATGCAGAATCTGTACATCCACCGAGAGGCAGTCATTCAGAACCCAACAAGGGAATGCGTTATGCTTTGAAATCAGGAAGGTATGCATTATGGCTATATCCTTTCCCTATACTTCTTCGGTCTGTATGCTGAATAATGAACTCAGCATCAAGATTGGAGAAAGGCTCATTAACAACCTGTGATATGCAGATGACACACCTTGTGTGGTTATAGTGGGAAGGACTTAAAGCACTTGCTGATGAAGGTCAAGGATATGGATTTCTACTCAATGTAAATAAAACGAAATTCCTCTCACCTGGATTGATAAACAGCATTCTGATAAACAGAAAAGATGGAAGTTGCCAAGGATTCCACTTTGCTCTGATCCATAGTAAATGCTCATGGAAACAGCAGTCAAGAAATCAAACCATGCATTGCATTGGGGTCAGCCAGATGTATAAGACCTCTTTAGAGAACAAGGATATCAATTTGATAACATCCAAAAGTGTGCCTGACCCAAACCACAATATTTTATTATTTTTTTTCTTTTTCACAGAAAAGTCAAATTTATTTATTTAATGAAAAATTAAAATTTCTAACAATTAACAAACAACACCCCCTCCCCCAAGCCATGGTGTTTTCAGTTGCTTCATATGCATGTGAAAGTTAGACAGTGATGATGGAAAATTGAAGAAGAGTTGATGCATTTTGAGTTATGGTGCTGGCAAAGACTATGGAAAGTCCCCTAGACTGCCAAATGAACAAACAAAACTGTTTTAGAAGAAATACAGTTCGAATACTCCTTAGAAGCATGGATGGCAAGACTTTGTCTCATGTCCTTTGGACATGCTAACAACAGAGACCAGTCCCTGGAAAAGGACATCCTGCCTCACAAAGTGGAAGAGCAGCGAGAAAGGGAGAGTGGTGATGAGATGGGTGGGCACGGTGACTGCAACACCAGGCTTAAAGATAAAGAAGACAATTGTGACAGGATTAGGCAGTGTTTTACCTTGTTGTGCAGAAGATTGCTATGGGTCAGAACCAACTTGAAGGCACCTAGCAACAACAATTTCAGCTCTTATTTGTCAGAGGATTATGTCATTGTTTCATAGGAAAGGGACATACTGTTTGATTTGGGTGACTAGGAAAAAGAAAATGAAGAGAGATAGGAAATGAGAAGTCAACCCACTGTGTAAAACTTGAACATAACTGACCTAGTTCCAGTACCTGAAAAGTGGTACTCACCTGGGCTGTCTGGGAGAGGAGGGGCTAGGAGAAGAGAGGGGAGGAGGGGAGGTGAAGGGAGGAGAGGGGTGGAGGGAAGGAGGGGAGGGAAAGAGGGGAGGGGAGGGGAGGGGAGAGGAGAGGAGAGGAGAGGAAAGGAGAAGGGAGAAAGGGAGGGGAGGGCAGAGGAGAGGAGAGGAAAGGATAATTTGTTCCAGAAGAAATTCGTTAAGAGGATTTGTGGTCGTTAGATTATTTATGTCAACTAGACACTCCTGACTAGGAGTGGAGTCAAACCTCTCAATCAGGTCACAGCCTGATGCCATCTCTTTGGGAGTGGGGTCTTCTCATAAGGAGGACCCTGGAAACCTCCTTCTCTCTCTCCCAGTTCATCTTCCTCCTTGCTGGCCACCCTGAGAGCTGCCGGAGCCTGGCCTTGCTTCTGCCAACCTTGGATCTACATGACCTGTGATCTTCCTGCATTCTGCATCATTGCATATGGCTGTGTTAGTCTGAAGATGGATTGGGACTAGTATCAGACTGATGGACTTGAGTTTAACTGGGCTGGGATGCTTTCTTGATATATAATTACTTCTTGATATAAAGCTCATGTATATATCTATCTGTATACATATATATGTATTTATGTCACTAGCTATGTTTCTCTAGTCAACCCAGCCTAACACAGGATTGTAAGGGTCCATATACACAGGATAAGGGAGGAATAGCCACGTAATTGAAAGCAAGCTGTTTGTATTTCAGGTCAGAAGAAGGAAATAAACAAACACACTGCTTCTAAGGCTCTTTGATGAAAAGAACAAGGAAGCAAGCTCTTGGTTGATGTCAAGAAGCATGCTTAAATAGTCATGCTGTTATTTCAGACTATGTAAATAAAGCCTTTCTTTTCCCTACAAAACAAACAAACAAACAAAAACAAAACTTAAAGTTAATTGAAGCCAGGGATTCAAGCAGCTACTTATATAATAGCGTTCATTGCAGCATTATCAACAAGGTGGCAACAACTCAAACGTCCATTACAAATAATAAATAAAATGTGGTTGATTCACACAATGGGATGTTATTCAGCAATAAAAAGAAATGAAGCTCTGTGCTGAAACAGAGATGAACCTTGAAAATATTATGCTGTGTGAACTAAGGGAGACACTTTGATCTTATTCATTTGACATATCTAGAATAACTAGATTAATGGTTACCAAGAATTGGGGGAGGTGGGAATGGGGAGTTATTGCTTCACCAGTACAGTGTTTCCGGTGATAAAGTAGTTTTGGAAATAAACAGTGGTGATGGCTGTACAACATGGAGAATTTAATGACACTGAATTATACATCTTAAAAATAGTTAGAAAGACAAACCTTACGTTATACATAATTTACCACAATAAAAAATTTTAAAGAGTACAGCTACCCAAGACACAGTGAAAAGGACAGACACAATACTGGAGACTTTGAGGCAGAAACTTGTTTGCTAAGGGTAATAGTACTGTTTGATCCTGGCTGGTCTGGGATGCGGATGGGACAATTAAACGGAAATGGGAAAGAGAGTCACAGTTTCTAGGTTTCCAAGAAAAGATGCCATAAAGGGTGAATTTACATAAGTAACTGCTATGCTTTAGTTTCTTTAACTCTCAGCAGCCCAGCAGCCTCGTGGGGGATGCAAAAACAATTGAGTCTCTTATTAACATTACCATTCCACCCACCTCAAAATAAAGTCAACTTCTGGTGTCTGGATGGAAGGCCCTCCATCTTCGCAGGAAAAGGGTTTGAATTACTGTCCACGTAGGTGTTGTTGCTACACAGGTGCCGAAGTCTTCACACTTTCTGCAGGTGTTAAAAATCTCAGGCAACTGACAGGCTTAAGAACAGTCAGCCTCTTGGAATAATTTTCAGATATTTCTAACACAGAATGCATGCGGGAGATGGGGAAGGGAGAGGGAGGGGAAGAGGGAGGGAGGGAAAGAGACACAGAGAAGTCACAGAGGGAGGGAAATGGGAAGGTCAGCCCCAAATGCAGTGTTTCCTGCTGGATTCCAAAGGCCCCTGCGTGGCTGTGGTTTTGCATTTGAGCACCCGTAAGATGCACCAAAAACGGAAACAAAGCTGTTTCAGAAGTACAGCCAGGATGCTCCTTAACACACTCTTCTTAGGTTCTTTTAAGTGATCTGGAAGGACCAGTCCCTGGAGAAGGACAGCATGCTTGATGTGGCAGTTATATAATCTCCTGTCACCTTTCAAAGAGGTGGAGTCTAGCCTGTCAATCAGGCAGAAGCTTGATGACCTCATTTGTAGGCCTGAAGGAGATAAATAGCTCACTGGAGGCCAGACACTCTCTCCCTGAAAGACATTCCTGTTGACAAGCCACATGGGGCTACACTTATGGAGTCAGATCCCGGGAGCTGGAGGAGCCACGTGGAGACCCATGCCAGGCCTGAGATGCTTCCATCACTACTGGATCCACAAGGCTTTCCACCCACTGGCCTGTGATGTTCCTGTATTCGGCGTCATTGCATGTGTTTTGTGAGTCTGAAGAGGACTTTATAGATTGGTACTGGACATATAGGCTAATATTGGACTTATGGACTTAATGTGGACTGGGCTGGGATGTTTTCTTAATATACAATTGCTCTTGTATATAATATAAAGCTCTTTCTTATCCAGATATGTGCATCTATGAATATGTTTCTCTAGTCAACCCAGACTAACATACTTGGTAAAAGTAGAGGGTCAGCAGAAGAGAGGGAGACCCTCACGGAGATGGACTGACCGTGGCTACAACATAGGGCTCAAATGTCGCAGGAGCAGGCAGTGTGCTGCGTTCTGCAGCACGTGTCATGGCTAAATTAGAACTAACCTAACAGCAATGAGATGTACAGCGCAGGCTTGCATTCCTGCGTTTGAGTTGAGAGTCTAAGGAAGACATTAGTAACAATCACTTCCCTATGACAAAATAATAATTATTTATAAATTATCAAGGGTTCGAGGGGAAGGGGGAGCGGGGAGGGAAGAGAAAACGAGGAGCTGATGTCAGGGGCTTAGGTGGAGAGTAGGTGTTTTGAGAATGATGATGGCAACATATGTACAAATGTGCTGGACACAAATGATGCATATACAGATTGTAAAAAGAGTTGTATGAGCCCCTAATAAAATGATTAAAAAAACAATCACTTCCCATTGAATTATGGGGTGCACTCATGATCCAGTTATATGCCAAGGGCAGAGATACAGGTATTGCTCACTGTATACAGAACTATAGTGGAGATTTAAAAAACAATACTGTAACTGATGTGTAGGAGTAAGAATGAGTACTCAGTTAAAGTAAAACCAAAAAGATTGGTTGAAAACAGGGATATACCAAGGATATGCTTGTTCTGCAAAATGAAATTAAGCACTCAGAAGAGTTGAGACCCTCAGGCATATTGATGCAGTAAAATCCGGAGCTAACAGGGTAATTTTCTGATTGGCAGTTTGGGAAATAAAGAACCAGGCAACTGTGAACCCACTGAGGTTCTTGTGTTGATTGGTTTATAGAATGCATATGGGATTTTTAGACTGGTTAATGAGGTGACTGATTTTTAGATTGGCTAATGAGATGATTGAAGAAAAAGATAACTAAAGAGGGGCTTCTTGGGTGACCATAAAAATGATATTGAAATGAAAATATTCCTTTTCTGAGAACATTTTATTAAAATAACTTCTCAGGTCAAATACTTCCCGAGAGCTGCTCATGCAGATTTCAGATAAAGCTTTTGCATCAACTCCCTCTCAGCGAGCCTTCATCAGCATCCTTCTTTAGCGTGGACATTGGGGAAATAGCTCCTAACTAAAGGCGTAACTCTATGTCCAAGGTTGGTCGATGCCAGGTAAGTAAGCAGGAGTTAAGATGGAGTCTAGACTCAGATCCAAGCCAGTCATTTTATTCAGGCCACACACCCCAATTTTGGTGCCCTCATGCACCGATTAAATCAGTTGGCTTTATAGTGTCATGACAAGGCAGCAAATCTAATCTAAGCCAATAATAGGACAGGCCTCCCCTCAAGAGTCATTCACTGATTTAACTTCTAAACAATTGTATAGTTCCGGCTGAGTTTTTTTCCCCCTCATAGCCTCATTGAGATAAAACTCACTTACCATAAAATCCACTCATTTAAAGTGTATAATTAAATGTTTTTTTTAACATATTCACAGATTTGTGGATCTATTACCACAGTCTAAGTTTAGATCATATAATCATCTGTAGAATTTTAGGAATATATATGCAAGCTTTGTTTTCTGCACTATAAAACATTGTATAATTATAGAACACCAGCTTGCACTACTTTCTTTTTTATATTATTACATATTTTAAATGCTCATGTGTTTTATTTATTTGCCTCCCCCTTCACTCAAGTTAATATATGCCTACCTTCTAGTTAGTGAGTAGTAGAAGCTTCTACTAAACATATCGCTATGACTTGTCTTCTCATAGAAATTATTTTGAATGGAATAAGAGTTAATTTGGAGAATTTACAGTTATCTGCTGACCTCATCATCCATGCATGTAAAATAGTTTGGAGAACAAGTGCATAACAGCCTACAGTTGTTTAAGGTTATTCTAGGCATTGGCAGTTTTCCATCCCTATAATTTACATATTATGGGATTCAAATGTAGATTCAAAATAATAACGATATTATTAAGCGATATCTTTCCTGGGTTATCATTTTTTCTGGAGTGAAATTTTTATAAGTTAATACAAAATGCAAAAATATATTCAAATCCAGAAGCAGATTTGAAAAATATGCAATAAAACATCAAGCTAAAAATTTGCCAATGGAAATTATGAAGAGAATATGTAACAACAACAAAAAGTAAGGTATGCAGAGGGCTTAAGTGGAGAGCAAATGCTTTGAAAATGATGAGGGCAAAAAATGTACAATGTGCTTTAGGCAATTGATTTATGTATGGATTGTGATAAGAGTTGTATGAGTCCCTAATAAAATTTTTTTTTTAAAGAAAAAATAAGGTACTCGGACAGTTATATTGGAAAAAGATTAAGGCCTCAAAGGAAAATGATTAAAGAGCCTGGTCTTACACAGGTGAAAGGAAAAAAGCCCACATTTGAATATCATGGGCTGGACATTCATTTTAAAGCAATTGATCCCAAAAACCAATATTTGCTATTATTGAGTAATTTCCTCAAAATTTTTCATAAGAAGAAAAACTTTGGAACTTTTTACTAAATGTAATATCTGACAAATTCTCTGATGAAGATAAAAATAGTGGAAATGTTTCCTTGTGTGTGTTGAGATTTTTGAAAATTACCAGAATATATTCTGAAGACAAAGACATGAACAATATTACAATCTATGGAATTGTGAAATTGAATTTTTACAATTCCATGCTAAACTCACCCATATGTTTAAGCTTTTCTGAACTTGCCTGATGCTTCCTGGGGTGGAGGAGCAGGGATTAAAATGATTAAAATATGTCATTAATTAAAATTATTCAAACGTCATTTGCTCCAAAGGTCAGTTAACAAATCTGTCTACAGAGGCAGGTTTCCATAGTGTACTGCTTATCACATTTGCCTAACAAATCTGGCTATGCTATGTATTGGACATGAAGATACACAGAAAATAAAATCTGATGACGTCACTGAAAAATACTTGTAAGTTACTAGTTAAAACTAGAAAATGTCACATTTGCATGACGGCTTCAGAGAAATTTTATTTTTTGTATATTTTTCCATGTAAAAATTCATCAATATAATTGAGAAATATTCATTATTTTTCTCATGGATTTTATTGAAAAGTACAATTGTTTTTATGTTGAGGAAAACCTGTGATGGTGGTCTCCATCACCCTTACTTTGTTGGGTGCTCTCAAGTTAGTGTTGACATCTAGCAGCTCTGTGTGTGAACACTGATGGATCCTGCACAACTGCACATCCTCATGATGGATCCTGCACAACTGCACATCCTCACCACTGTTCTCACCTTGGAGGCCAGTATTGCAGTCACTGTGTCAAACCATCTCATCAAAGGTCTTGTCTTCAATGACTTCCACTTACCAAACACGATGTTTATTTCTAGACGCTGATCGCTCCTGTTAACATGTCCAAAGTATTTGACACAAAGTCTCACCATCTTTGTTTCTAAGGAGCATTCTGATTGTACTTCTTCCGAGGCAAATGTGTTAGTTCTTCTGGCAATCCATGATATGTTCCATGTTCTTTGCCAGTACCCTAATGTCAATGCATCCATTCCTATGTCTTCCTCATGTACCGTCTAATTTTCATATGCACATGAGGCTATTGAATGAAAATACTATGACTTAGGTGTGGTGCACATAGTCCTCATTATGACATCCTTGCTTTTTAACAATTTCAAGTGGTCTCAGAAGTAAATGAGAAATGTACACAAACCTTAGTTGTATAAATGGAGTTAGGGCTCACACTTAATACTATCCCCAACCCAAGAACAATTCGTTCTTATGACATGGCCCTATTCGATATTAGCCCTTATAAAGAGATCACTGAAGATATGGTTGCTTTAGCAAAGTATAGTGAAAAAACAGATGGTGCCATTCAGAAAGAATAACATTTGGGGTTTTAAAGGCTTGTCTTTTTTCTTTCCTTCATTTTATTGGGGGCTCTTATAACTCATTATAAACTGTACATTAATTGTATTTATATATCCATACATATATTCCATTGTTCTTTTCTAGACATTTACTTTCCATTGAGCCCTTGGGATCAGCTCCTCCTTTTTTCCCCTCCCCTCTCCACCCCCAACCCTCTTGGCCCCCTGATAGACTGTAGATTGTTAATTATTTTCAAATATCACTCCGATAACCGTCTCCTTCCCCTCTGGTTTCTGTTGTTCTTCCCCCTAACTGGGGGTGTGTGGTTATGTGCCATTCATTGCGATCGGTGCCCCCCTGACTCCCCACTTCTGCCCCCTAGTCTTTTGGTATCTCTATTCCCATTCTAAAGACTTATCTTCAAACAAGCAGGCAACCAAGGGAAGCATGGACTAAGTCCACAACACTTCAACCAAGTCCAGCCTGTGTGATTCAAGGATTGTAAATAATACATTTCAAATTCAAAGGAGGGAATACTATAAGAGCTTTAAGTGTGAAGACTTGGCTTGCAGGATGCTGTAAGTGACAGTGGAAGCCCAAAATCCAATTGCAGGATCCCTACATAGATTAAACCTCCAGGGAATTCCCTCCGACCATAGCTGAAGGATGCGGATGGCCTAGCTGTCAGGTAGAGAGCATTGTAACGTTGATTACGGCAGATGAAGATAGATTAAAATGTAACAGCCTTGGACCCCCCTCCCCCTCCCCAGAAGAACGCACTACAAGGGACAGCATTGAAGACACAGCTTGGAGAGAGGGGTGGGGTCTGCTCAGAACACCCAGGAGCAAATTAAGAGGGAAAGAGAGAGACAGAGAATGGATTGCGTTCTGGCCCACCAAGCCCTAAGGACAATATTCCTACTCCAAGCAGCCAATGCAAAGAGAGGACCGTAGGGCTGGCCCCACCACTAGACATGGCATCCCCTCACTGATCCATAGCACTACCAGGGACAACACTGGAGACACAATGTGGGAATTGTGCCCATCCTGACAGTCCCCCACCAACACACACACTGGGGCGAAAGACAAAGAGAGCACAAAGGAGCAGCAAGGGAGCAAAGCACTGAAGTCCCCAAGGAATCCCAAAAATAGACTTCAGGGGCCGAGTTTGACACCTCACCAGACTCGATTGGAAAACATTCATAAAGGTCAACAGACAGACCTGGAACTATTCATAAGTTTTTTTTCTCCTTCATGTCTATATAAGATAGGCAGGATAAATAATCCCGAGGAGAAAACAATGTGACCCATGGCTCTGGGGCTACATGGGAGAGGGCGAGGTGGGGGAATGGAAGGGGGCCCCAACCAACCCAGGGACAAAGGAACAAGTGATCTAAAATCAATGACAAGGAGGGTGTAGAAGACCAGGGATCATAAAAGACTTCAGAGCGTTAGTGAATAGGTTTATTTCAATAAGTTTAAGAAGCACTAACAAAAATAAGCAAAGAATTATGTGCAGTTCAAGAAGAACCACCTAGTTTGAATTCAGGGGCCAAGGATGGCTCCCCAGAGAAAGGGATAACTGAAGTAATTCCTTAAAGAAATGCTAGGTTTATCTATATTTTTTAAAAGTATGTGTTTGTGGGGGGCTTGGGGGATAAAATGGAGATGCATTCCAATAAAGGAGTGTGTTGGGGCTGGGATTCAAATTAATTGGAGTAGTTGGGTCCTTGAGTATGAGGTGGAGGCTCTGGTAGAGTAGTAATGGGTCTGAGCTGGGTTGCTAACCCAAGGTCAGCTATTCAAGAGCACCAGCTGCTCCTTGGGAGAAAGACAAGGCTTCCTACCTCATAAACAGTCTCTGAAACCCCCAAGGGCAGTTCTACCCTGTCCTCCAGCAACACTGTGAGTCCGAATTGACTAGAAGGCAGTGAGTTTGCTGTCTTAGCATATGACTCACTTTCATGCCTCTCTTTTTTGTACTTGCTTTTTTCCATCTCAGAGGATAATGGGTTAGGAGGTGAGGGAGAAAGGGGGAGCAGAGGAGGCTTTCTAATCCTTTAAGAAGGCACAGTTGTGGAAGCCCACAGACAGTTCTACTTTGTCCCAGACAGTCACTTTGAACCTACATGGACGCAATGGCAGTGGGCTTTTTGAGTTTTTCCCTTCTTTTCTTTGATTATCTCTTTCCTCCAGTATCAGCCCCTTATTTATTATTCGCCCCCCTTCTTCTTTGCCTGTCTGAGTCTCATTTTTCCTTCAGGCACCAGTTAAAAACCCATTTTCTTTTGAAAGGTGGCCTCTGTGCTCTCGTATTCCCAAATACACAATACAAGTGGATGGAATCAGTGTAACACTTTTCTCTCTATTTTTTGTCATTAACATGATTCGTTTTAAACTCATCTCTCCTGTCAGCTAAACAGAGATTTTTTAAAGTTGAGGACTGTTTCTCATTTATCTTTGTATCCAAAGGATCAGTCAGATATTTTATATTCGCTGCTTCCTCTAAGTGCTCCAAGAGTCCGAGCGAGAGTGAGAGATGATCAGGGATGTCTTGGAGGAGATAGTGTTTAAGGTGGATGTTCAGAATAAGGAGCATGTCTCATACAGATGGGAAAGCACAAGCAATGAGTGTAAAAGGGATGCTGGGGGATACTGAGTAATGGACCATAAATATAAGCCAGGTCTTAGGGAGTGATGAACCTAAGAACGAAAGATAGCTTAGGGTTATATTATAAAGAGCCTTAAGTGTTTTATTGAGGAGTTTGAATTTAACCCATGGACAATGTGTAAAGTATTCATAGATTGGGTAAATTTTCTTATTGTATTCTGAAATAGCCCAAAGACAATGAAGAGATAAATGCAAATGTATCTGACTTTGGATACATAGCTGTGAACTGCAAAGGAATCACCATGTTGGAATTTAGTTGCCTAACAGCTTTTCTCTCTGAGATTGATTTATTCCTCCCATGTCTGAAACAGGTCTAATACAGGACCAGGTCTTACCATGAATATTTAATCAGTATTATTGGTATTCTGATCATTGATCCTTCAGTAGAAGTTTAGATCCACCTTGAGGAAGAACAGATGTTGTCCTTGAAAAATAATCGATGGAGAGTAAAGGTTGTGTAGTAAAGAAATTGAAAGCTGAGCTTTAAGATGAACTGAAGTTTAGAAGAAGCAGAATAGTAATTAATAGATAATTATTTGACACTTTAATAAATAATTATTTGACACTTATCATGTAACAGATAATGATCTGAGTGGTTTAGATATAGCATCTTATTTGCTTTTTTGTTGGTTTTATTTTTCCAAAACCATTTTATTGGGAGCTAATACCGGTATCATATTGTTTCATAGTTCAATCACATCAAGCAGTGTGGAACAATTGCTACCACAATCAGTTTCAAAACATCCTCTTCCTTCTTGAACTCCTTAACATCATCTCCCCACACCCCCGCCCCCATTTTTTCCTAAAATTTATTCTTGTTTCTTTTTTCCCCCCAACAGCTTAATTGGCATATAATTCACATATTATAAAATATAGTAGTTCAATCACATCAAGAAGAGTTGTATAATCTCATTAGCTCTGTGTTAGTCTGGGTTGACTAGAGAAACAAATTCATAGACACTCAGATGTGTATAAGAAAGAGTATTATGTAAAGAGAAAATATACACTAAGAAAATATCCCAACCCAGGCCAAATAAAGTCCATAATTCTGATATTAGCCCATATATATGATATCAATCTATAAATTCCTCTTCAGGCTCATGAAACACATGCAATGATGCCCAATGCAGGAAGATCACAGGCCAGTGGGTGGGAAGACTTGTGGCGTTGTAAGCATCTCAGCACTGCAGGGGTCTCCACGTGGCTCCTCCAGCTCAGGGCACTTGCATAGCTCCATGTATCTCATCAGCTGCAATGTCTCCCAGGGAGTGAGACTGTGTCCTGCCTGCAGCGAGCTATTTTATCTCTTTAGTGTCTCCAAATGAGGTCAGCAAGCTGCAACTTGATTGCCAGGCTAAACACCACCCCTCCACTCTTAAGTCTCAAATTGACAACAGGTATGTAACTACCACAAGCTCTTTTCTTTTTCTTTCTTTCTTTCTAATCTCATTTGTTTTGGTTTTTTTTGTTTGTTTTTAACTCATTTTATTGGGGGCTCACACAACTCATCACAAGCCATATCATTTGTTCTTAAAGACATCCAATTGAAATAAACATAATCTTTATTGTTTCACATGCAGTTTTAGGTTCAGGAAGACTAGCTAATGTGCGGATCTTCACCCAGAGGAAAAGTGGGGTGGAGACTAGCTCTAAGACTGCTTTGCCTGGTGACGGCCAGTGTCACAAAGGAAGCAGATCTTTCAAAACCTACAGCCAAGGTAGTCAGGACAGTCTGGTCCTGGTGCAACAATAAATACACGGAGCGATGGAATACAAAGAAGAACCCATGAGTAAATCCATTTCCCCAAGGACAGCTGATTTTGACAAGACTGGACCACATGACGCGAGGGGCTGTAATCCACTGGTTTAAGAATGAAATAGAACCTATAAACGAAAGAACTCAAGATGGACCAAAGACCTAAATGTGAAGCCTAGAACTATAAAGATCATCCATGAAAAAAACAAAAACAAACACAAGCTGAAAGATCCTAAAATGTGACACTGATACACTATCAAACATAATGAAAAACCACACAAATAATAATAATAGAAAAGATATGAGATGCTTTGGGCCTCCTAAAATATGCATCAAAAGGCTTCACCCAAGGAATAAAAAGAGGAACCACAGACTGGGAAAAGATTTTGGCAACGATATATGGGTCAGGGGACTTACTGATAGGAAACTTCAACATCTCAATAAGAAAACGACAATTGGTGGCAGGTCTGGGGGAGGGGAGGCAGGAAGCAGCCCGTGAAACAACCTAAGAAGCATGCCAAGCAGATGGACATGGAAGACAGAGCTTTCAAGCAGCAACAGAAAGAACAGACCTGAGGAGCTAAGAGCGGAGGCTGCAGGGAAGGGCCCGCTGGCCACAGGTGGAGTTAAAAAATCTGGTAAAAATTCAGCTGTTCTTGGTTGACTGAGACAAGGAGACCCTTGATTCCATTCCTGTGTCGACTTCTGGACTCTTTGTCAAAACATCTGCTGCCACCTATAGTTAGAATGAAGTGTTGTCTTGGAGCCTGCTGTACATTTAAGAATAAACTTGTAAAGAGAAGAAAAATCATACCATGGTTCATCTCTTTCCTTCTTCTCACTTAACCACTCCTATCTTCCTTACTGTGAGGGCAGAGGGAACCCAGTCCCGAGCCGGCCACAGCTGCTTCTCAGTCTTTGTGATGCCCAGCATTCTGCACCATCCGGAATTTAAGCAACTCATTTGAACTTGAAAAAGACAAATAATCCAGTTAAAAAAGGATCAGAGGATGTATTAGACAAGGTTCTCTAGAGAGAGAAAACCAGATTGCTGATATATATATATATATATATATATCTCACAAGAAAATGAACTGTTAAATTATATACAGACAGATACACAATACAAGCAATGAACAGTTAAATTATAAACAGACAGATAGATATATAACACAAGAAATGAACAGTTAAATTATAAAGCAGTACAAATGGCTCAGTGCGACTCACTCCCATGAGAGAGTTGTGAGACACTAGCAGTCCTTCAAGTCTTGAGCCGCCAGTTCGTCCTCTGTAGAGAGAGAGCTATGTTATCCCAGCACAGGCAGCAAACAGCAAGGCAGGTCACCAACTGTCAATCCTCAGCTCCGGAGATGTAAATTTCATTCGTTTGGTCTTAAAGGGACCTCAATTTACAGCGACATAGTCCACAGACTAGGCGTCCCACAGGTAGTGTGCCCTTTAATTTGAGGCACAGAACAAGCAAGGCAGCTGCACACTGGTCTGATGATTAAAGAGCGAGAGACAAGAAAGGCGAGGCTCACCGAGCCACTTATCTCTCTGCCCTTCAATTAATCCCACTTGTGTTTATTGGCCAGGCTAGCAAAATAAACTACCTCAGAGGACTTAAATAGTCACTTCAGTAAAGAAGACACTGAAGCAATAAACAGACATGAAAATGCTCGCAATCATTAGGTATTTGAGAGACGTAAATCAAAAATAACACTGAGATACCACCTCAATGCAGCATTAATACCAAAGTTAAAAAATTTAAAAAGGCTGGCAAGGGTTGCAGAGGGATTAGGATCCTTGGCCTTTGCTGGTGGGACCGTGGAAAGAAGTATGGTGTTTCCTCAAAAACCTGGGACGAGCAATGCCAGGATGACCCAGCAATCCCTCTGCTTGGTATGTGGAATAACGAGCACAGCACGGCTAGAGATGCTCATGTTCATCACAGCACTGTTCACAGTGGCAGAAGGATCTTAGGAGACTGCCCGAATCCCCCAATGGAAGAAGGTGCGCACGTACAGCAGCCTACTTACTCTGCAGCACCAAAGACTAGCAGTAAAATTTCAAAACACCTCATAACATGGAGGATCCTGAAGCATATTATCATGCTAAGTGAAATGAGTCCATCACAAAAGGATACATTTTTTATGTGATGTTGATTTATTCTATTTCTTTTAAAAATACTTTTATTGGGGGCTTTTACCTCTCTTATCACAATCCATACCTTCATCCAGTGTGTCGAGCACATTTGCACATATGCAAAAGGATACATTTTGTAGGAGACAACTATTATAAAATGCCACAAAATGGTTTTCACCCTAAAAGAAGCATTCTTTCATGGTTAACCTGGGGTGGGAAGGGCCAGATAGGTGAGTGAGTCACAGGTTTGAGGACAGACCAGTGTTCACTTGAGTGAAGGGGAAGGTATTATGCAATAAGAGGGAGATTGTTTTTTAAAAAAGGAAGCAGGGAGACACCAAAAGAGCTTGGCAAGAGGTAGAGGCAACAGAAGCACCTCCTGTACCCAGTCCTGCAATAATGTGATCTAAGGGTAAACGCATCTATGAAGCAGACATGTAGGCTGAACATGTGGGAGGGTGGATATTCATGCATGTGTATGTACCTTTGCTGCCTATAAATTCATGGGTATAGTGAAGAACCCAGGGGAAAAGTTATGAAAACTGCCTAGCCATAACCAAGCACCTTGAGGAACTGAGCCACTGGGCCTGGGGGACCAGAACCATAGTCTTGGTGGATATCAGCATCAATTGGCATAATAAAACCCACAGAGACAATTTTCTATATCCTACTTGGCTAAGTAGGGCAGTAGGGACCTTAAAAGCTTGGAGTAGCCATCTCACGAGCCAGTATTGGTCTCTCTCCCTCCACAGGAAAGAATAGTGATGAAAATCGAAAGACAGGTTGGAAAAATCATTCTGATGAACTAAAGGACCACACCTGTCTCCATGACCCTGCGCCCCGAAGGATGAGATGAAAGGATCACACAGGTCCTGGATAGAGGAAGACAACGTGGAGCAGAACTCAAAGTTTATAAAGGAGAGCAGGTTTACTAGTTAGACAGAGGTTCGTGGGACCCCCTCCACCTCCCACCTCACCCCCCAAGACTATGACCCTTAGTCATCCTTCAGGTCTGGAACTTAATTCAACCCCCCACCCCATGGTTAGAATCATCAAGCATTTAAGATCAAAAGGGCAGAATTTACCCAAGGACAAGGTTCACAGGGTGGAAAGAAGAAAGGCTGGAGACAAGAAACAGAGAGCAAGTGGGCTAAGTGATGGGATATTGAAGGGATTACAATGTGGAGAGATTAAGAAACCAATTATTTATGGATTGCTGAATGATATACAGATTATATAGGGACGGATGATTTGTTTTGTAAACTGTCACCTAATTCGCCGTGACAAGTTTAAGAATAAATAGTTAAAAGTGAAAAAAGGAAGTGGGAATTAGTCAAAAGCGAAGAAAAGGAAATGCCCTAGTGTCTTCATCTTGTCAGAAATGAAGTATGGAAGAGAAAAAAGTAGGAAGATTAATTCCACTACAGGCCGAGGAGGTGGGAGGGGCAAAGGGATTTCTAGTGTCCTTTATGTAACACTGGAATGGGAAAAGGAAAATTAGTAAAGTCTCGGGGGGGGGGAGGGGAGGGGAAATAAATCAGACATCTATACAAAGATTTTTGTGATCCTAAAATTAGTTTCAAAATCAGCTGGTCCTCAAGGATTACATGAGTGAAACTTTGATATGAAATGCCATTTTGCCCAGTTGCAGATGGATTACAACGAAGGCCTGTGAGGTAAGGTTTATGACTTGTGCATAAGGAAACATTTAAGGAATAACAAGAGATTTATACTAAATAAGGTTAAATAGCTTTTACACTAAACAAACTGGAGACAGTGGGTCCACAGCAAAGCATACACCAGTTCAGCAGTTTATCTGTGTCTGTGTGTCCTTCAGCGACACCAGTGTAGTCTTTGAATTGGGTATCCATGTTCCCCTGCCTTTTCTGAGTGTTCCTCCTCCTTTAACATCACTTCACTGCCCACTGAGGTTTCTATCTAACTTTCAAGGTGCTGTTGTCAATTCAATCCCACATACATAGTTCTTAAGAGAGGGTAATGTTCAAGGCAGACATTTTCGTTTGTGTGTGTGTGTGTTGCTATGTGGACATGGGATGAAATGTGATATTATGCTGGCGCTATGACAAAGGAGTATCTGAAATATCTACCTGTCCTATAGGGTCAATTTGAGTCGCCGTTGCTTCTATGGTAGTGAGTGGGTTTTATCTTTTGGTATAGTTTAAGATGTATTTAAAGACAATACTGATTTGAAATTTTATTCATCACATGCAGAATTTCTTAGAGCTACAATCCTGTGAATTTGCGTTTTTCTGAGCTTACTGATAAGAGAACAGTGTAAACTCTTCTGGCTTCCTAGCTAAGGCTTACGTTTAATTCTGCCCCGGGGGTTTACATTCTCCCCTTCCACCACTGAAAACATAGCTGGTTGAAATCGCTTGTTTGAAATCAAGTGGTTCACTGATAGCAGTCAATAGAACTAATCATGATTAAATGTTCATGAGAAACCTTTACCCAAACAAACAAACAAACCAACAAGCAAACACCTTTGGCCCGTCCTAGTACCTTGTCTTAGAAGGATGTGGCCAGGACACCCCCTGGTGGGTGTGGTAACAAGTGCAGGGGAAACAGTCCCAGAGGAGCAGTTGACCAAGGAGTATAATAGACAAAACAGGAAGGAGAAGATGTTGCGATGTGTGGGATTATTTATCTCAGCCCAATCTGTCCAGTTTTTACTTTTGTATATAATCTGTTTGTGCGGTTGTCCTCTTGTTTCTCCTTTGGGATCTTGCCACAGTGCTGGATCTGGAATGACAGCTCAAGTTACTTTCTTCCTAAGCCAACTATAGCTGCCTGGCTAGCTGTAGTTCTTACCAGATTATGGTTCGCAATCAAGACGACGACTCACTTGAATTGAAATGGTCATGATCATGCAGTAGTAAAAAGCAGTAAAGCAGAATTCTGCTCTTCAGGTGAATACTTAGACTATTGACCAACTTTCGGTATGGATTGCAACTCAATGTAAAGAAAACCTACTCCTCACAACTAGACCAAGGGACAACATCATGATAAATGGAGAAACGTTTGAAGTAATCAAAGAGTTCTTTTTACTCGGATCCGCAATAATTGTTCATGGAAGCAGTAGTCAAGAAATTCCATGAGAACTTGCATTGGGCCATCCTGCTGCCCAGATCTATTTGAAACATTAAAGAGCAAAGAGATCACTGTGAGGCCTAAGGTGTGCCTGACCCAAGCCATGGTATTTTCAATTGTTTCATAAGCACGTGAAAGCTGAATAATGAATAAGTAAGACTGCAGAAAAACTGAAGCATTTGAATTACGATGTTCACGATGAAGAATATTGAAAGTACCTGAGACTGTCAGAGGGACAAACTAATGTGTCTTTGAGGATGTACAGCCAGAATGCTCCTTGGAAGTAAGGATGGCAAGGACTTGGACAGACTTGGACATATTATCAGGAGAGACTCGTTCCTGGAGAAGAGCGTCATGCTTGATAGAGTAGACTCATTGCCATCGAGTGGAGTCCGACTTATAATAACCCAGTAGGACAGAGGAGACCTGCCCGTGTGGGTCTGAGACTGTAAATCTTTATGAAAATAGACATCCTCATCTTTCTCCCATTGAGAAGCTGGTGGTTTTGAACTACTTTCCGTAAGCAACCCAATGCATAGCCCACTAAGACACTCTCCCTGGGTGGAGTAGAGGTTCAGCAGAACTGGAAGAAGCCCTCAGTGAGATGTATGGAGACAGTGCCTGCCACAAACAGAGGGCTCAGACTTAACACTTGCGACCGTAGGGCAATGTTGCACTCTGTTGTACAAGGGGTCACTCTGAGCCAGGTACCTAACGGCAACAACCAAGTGTTTGAGCACAGTAGAAAGTGCTTCATGTGCATTTAATTTTCATGATGCTTGAGTGACATAGGCAATATATGACTCTCCCTGTTTTATAGGGCTCTGAAAGGATAAGAGACCTGCGCGAGGGCACATAGCTATTAAGGAGAAGAAGCAGGGCCCCCTTTTAGCGCACTGATTGGTTAGGACCCAGATGCTCATTAATGGGTAATTAATATTAATAATAGTTGTACTATGAACCCTACTTTTGAAGAGCATTTCTCTTCAAAAGTACCTCACTGTATAGCACAATTTGAAGCAACACTACCGTACCAAAATCATGAAACAGCTCCAAGTAGCTTAGGTTGTTCATTAGGCAATGATGATCATCCATAAATAACATTGATATAAATGGTTGGCCTCTCTGAGGAAGTGGGTTGAATACAAGAACTTTTGAGTTTTGACTAAGACAATAAGAACTAGCTTCTCCTGACTGCGCAGAATGACAGACAGATTACACTCTGCATGGTAAAATTCAGGGGAAATATTGGTATTGACTTGCTTTGCACAGGAAGATGCACTACAGAAATGCAGTGTCAGCACCAATCCGGTCCATCCAAAACTCTCACTGCCATCAAGTTGATTCTGACTCGGAGCAATCCCGTCAGATGGGGTAAAATGCCCCTGTGGATTTCCAAGACTCTGCTTCTTTATGCTAAGAGAAAGGCTTGTCTTCCCAGGAGAAGGCAGAGGAGATTGCTCTGGACTGGTTTCTTCACTGGAAATTCACCTTCCTGCCTTTGTTGTCAAAACCTCGCTCATTCTTCAGTGCTCATAACCCTGACCTTTGACTGGCTTTGGCTTTAGGGCCCTTCTGCTCTGAAAGCTTCATTTTCTCTCCCAGCACATCCCTCCAACCCCGTTAGCTCACCACTGCGTGATTACTTGTGACAGGAGCTTTCTCCCGATTTGGAATGGGAGGGGATTCCCTTGGGACAGGGACTCCTTAAGCCGTGTTTGAAGCCTGGTAAACTGTAAATGCACGATCATCATTTGCATAAAGCATTGCAGAAGGATCCCCTGTTTATACACTAGATTCTTCTCTCGTGCGAAGAAAATTAAGGGAGCTTTTTAGAAAACTGTCTTGGGAATGCTAACAGAATAAGTTTGCCAATGTCCAATTACTTCACTATATTCTTTGGGTAGAGAAAGAACATGGAATCTCCTTCTGAACACTTTCAGCAAGGGACATGATTTTAGGGCAATAAGGTAAAGCTAGTTCTTATTAGGCCTCAGATGCCATCAACTCATTATTTCTTGCCCTCAAAAGTAGATACTATCTTTGTTTTACATGGTTAAAGAGAAAAAGTCAGGAGGATGCATTCTTCAAAGTCTAAACTGTTTGATGACAGTGCAGGGAGTTGGGTTTCCGTCCGATTTAGAAGCCCACGATTGTTTCACTACTCCACACTGTCCCTGAAGAATAAAGGCAATCGACAGGTCTCCTCAGCTGAGGAAAGTTAAAAACCTTGAGAGGAGGTTATTTTAGACGAGCCAAGTGGCCCCAAGTTTCCCCAGAGAGTCCTTTCCAGTTGTGGCCAGAGAGCCTTTTTCATAACTGTTGCTTCTCTCCTACCTTCATCACAGCCATTGTATCGGTACATTTTGGTGAGGGTCTTCCGCGTTTTTGATGACTCTTTAAGTTCAGCAGTTGAAATCCACCAGCTGCCCTTGGGAGAAAGGCAAGGCTTTCAATATCCTGTAAAGATTGAGAGCCTTGAAGCCTAAAGACTGAAAACCCACAGGCTTCAAAGCCCTCCGGGACAGTTAATCTGCTCGGCTCTGTAGAGTATGAATTGGAAGCAGCTCAATAGCAGTGAGTGAGGTCTCCACTTTACAAATGTCCATGATGCTTTCCCCAGGGATTGGTCTCTCCTGATAATATGCCCCAAGTATGTGGTACAAAGCCTTACCAGCTTCACTTCTAAGGAGCATTCTTACAAACAACAGGTTTGTTTGTCTTGGATTAGGTGCTGATGATGCATGCTAAATTATGGATAGTTTTTTAAAAAATAAGAGCTATTCAGCAAATTTTCCTAACAGGCAAGTTCAAAAACTGAGACCACTGTATCTATTGGAGGGACAAATAAAAAACAAAAATTACTAGTGTTTGAGGGCAATCAGACAAATTGACATTGACAACTAGAATGTTAGCCTTTTAAAATTATATTTGTAAAAAAAATAATAAAATTATATTTGTTTTGAGATTAATCAAAACAAATATGTTTCCAGCACTTGTTAGGTTCTTGTACAACCCCTGAGCCACAGTGGTTAAGTGTGCGATGGCGGACTGAGAGACCGGTGTTTTGAACTCACCATCGGCTCGGTGAGAGACACACGTGGCAGTCTGCTTCCTTAAAGATGAGTCTTGGAAACCCCACTGGCAGCTTTGTATGTGCTGAAATTGTCTTGACAGCAAAGAGTTTGGGTTGGAGGATGCTATACACTCTCAGCGGTTAAACATAACTTACCTAAGAACTGTACACTCTCCTGTCAATGATAAAACTTTTTGGGTTCATAAAGTACTTCCAGATTAGGAAATTTAGCACGCACACTTAATGACTTTGTTAAATAAAAATTTTAAAAGATTATGTATAGTTAATCATGTCCTTATCAGAGACTTCCACTAGGTGGCGATAAGGGTCAAGGAGGAAGTCGACGCCGGCGAAAGCGCATCAATTGTTTTAACTTCTGTCCCAGAAGCAGCTTTGCTATGGATCCTAAGAGAAACCATATGAAGGAGAAGAGGGTAATCAATGTGCTCATAGGAAAGGATGAGGAGGTGAATAAATATAGAAAAGGTGTACGTGAGAGCTACAAAGCAGACTACCAACTGGAATAATTGAGACTGAGGAATTGTAAGAATGAGGAGGAACCTGTGTTAAAATTTCCTAAAACTCCTACAAGAGTGAAAAGTGATCCTTTCTTCAAGATGGGAAGAGCAGAGCATGAAATCTTGGGTATGTAATCTTGGACAGGGCGATTATATTTCTGGTGGGTGAGCGTGTGGAGCAATCTCTCATGGGGCGGGGTGGAGCTTAACAATATTTATATAAAACCCAAGGGCAGAATACGCCCAGTACTATGTTGCTAAGTGGATACTTTTGGCCTCGTTTCTGTCAGCCCTTGGTGACCCAGGGCGTGTGCTATAGACAACTGGGAATTGAAGTTCTGCCTTTTTGAGGCGCACAACATTTTTCATAGGTCACACCAGAGGGACTCGAGGTGAAAACCCCTCTGAATGAATTGGGCTTTACCTCAAACTCACCTGTAGCAGGTTTAGGGAACTAACAGGCTCCCTTGGTCTACAAGCTGGACATCCCTCGTGTGAGAGGAAGCAGCTGACTGCTATGTTATCCCAAGATTATGGAATTGGTGGTTGTTGGGCTTTGGTCTGCATTTCTTGTTTTGAGGGTGCCCAATGAAAGGTGGCATGGAACTACCATATATTTACTATTTAATGTCCTCTTTGCATTAGTATAACATGTATTAATCTGGTAGCCATGATTCTACCTTTGTGAATGAGTGCTATTGAAAATGTTGCCCTATTACCCACCACCATTGTTTGTGTAAATAGTGGCCAGTCACTCAGAAATGTAATCTGTTGTGGCCTCACAGCCATCGGCCAGGGCTGGGATCGGTAGCTTGGGGCCTGGCCAGGGCCTGTTCACTGCAGAGGAAGCAGCTGCCTCCCCATCAGCACTTGCTGTACCAGGACGTCCTTGCTGTCTTCTACAGTGACACCTAGAGTTACTTGCTGGTGTTGGGCAGTGTCATTTGGTCACCCAGAGGGGGAAGTTCTTCTGGGAGATGATTTCCAACCTGCCTCTCTGCAGCCATCCCAACCCACACACGGTGCTGATCCGCAGGGACAGGGCTGGAGGCACCCTGTGGGAAGGGGCGGCTGTGGTTCATGGAGAAATTGATGAGGATGTCATTCAAATTTTTAAGAAAGTCCTGCTTGGCATGGCAACTTCAGCTCAGAGACAACGGTTTTGAGTTCATGAAACAGAACCAGGATGTCTGGGATGTTACCGCCACTGACACCTCAGGTTCCATGGGCACCCCATGCAGAGACCTTTCAAGGAATCCTACTGCTGGCTCCTGAGGACCACCCTCAACGGGGACAGCATCCTCTGCTGCCACAGAGTGCCAGTAGCTGCACCTGGACCTTCTTAAGGAAATGCTGCAATTCTGCAAGGCGCTTTCCCCTTTGTGACCTGTGCACCATCCCCACCTACCCCCCACCCCCTTGTCCAGATCGACTTCATGTTGTGCAGCCCCTGACAGCCCTTGGTGAAGCAGACACCTTTACCTTAAGGTGAACAGATTTTAGCATTGGTAAAGCGGGACACCATTGACCGGGGGTGTGTGTGGGTGTTCTATATGGAGCAACAAAAATTTTCATAGAATGCAAAAATAGTATTGTAATATATATTTTTAATTTCAACATAAGTACAATTTACAAATATAATACATTAAAAAATTCTGTATCGTATTTTATTCTTTGGCATATTTCTCATTTGAGTGAATTTTTTTAGTAGATTGCTGTTGTTGTTTAAAAGGTCATGAAATTTTTCCCCTCCCTCCCCACTCCCACCTCCCTCTTTAGGCACTTTGTTCTTCTAGCTGGCTTATACTATTACAGATAGTTAATGGAAGAAAATAATTTTCTAACCACTCATGACACTGAAATTTTAAATTATTAACTTCATTTGCTACTTTGATTACCGAAATTTTGTCACCTTCAATGAGTTTTATAGCATTTTGAAAAAGAGTTGCTTGATTGTGTACAAACTCTAGCCAAATTTTTGAAGATTCCTTTTCAAAAAACTCTTCTAAAATTCTAGGACATTTATCCTGTGATAGAAAGTAGGATTTCATAGGATCATATATTTTCAAAATTCTTTTGACAGCTGGCAAAAGAGCTAACCAGTGTGTTTTACTGTATCCAAGTATTTTCTGATATTCGACTTCCACAGTTTCACAAAATTCTTTCAGCATTTCAACGCGCATAGTGTATATATAGTAACAAGAATATATTTTAATAACAATATTTCCACATCTACGGGGAACAAATCAACAGCTGTTTGAATGGCATTATGTGTTATGTGCGCTGCACAACCACCAATAATGTTTTGATTAAGGTTTTTGTTTAATTTATAAAAAATATTATTTGTACCTCTTCTTGCTTTTCCTCTAAAATTTGCATTCGTGTTGTCTGCACAATATGCAATCATTTTATGTTTAAAATTTTTTTCCAAAATATTAATAATGAAACTGAAAATTATTTCAGAAGTTTCACCGGGTACAGAAACAAAATATAAAATTATAATTTTTATAACTGTTTCTGAATTTAAAAAATCTAATAATGATTGGAAATAACTTTATATCCTCATGATTAGATGTGTCAGAATATATGGATATAAAATTAATTTTTTCTAGATTTTTGTTTAATTCTGAAAATGCATGTGGGGAAAGCACATTATACACAATTGCCTCAGTTTTGTTCTAGCACAGGCAAATTTTTTGTTGATTAACTCTTTGACAACTTTTGATGTATAGTCCATAGGTCTGAAGGAATGATTGTGGTTAATAGCATGAAAAGACATGAGTCCTTCTGCTAATACTAATTTCTTTTCTTTGTCTCCATAAATTGTTTTCTGAAAAAATTCCTGTATTTTGGAGGAAGATGCAGCAGTATTTAAATATCTTTTATGTTTCTTTGTCTCCAAATGCTTTGAAATATCATTCCTCATCGTTGCCAATGCCAAAAAATGCCATTGTTCATTAAGTCCAAACAATGGTGGTCAAATTCTAACAATTGATCAACAATGCAAACTTTGATAAGCAGTTCTCAATAATTAGTTCTCAACAATGATTTGTTATTATTAAAGTTTAACATCATAAAATTATCAAAAATAATATAAAACTCATATCTTGGCGAAATAGCCACATGGCAGCCAAAAACCATATATTCCCTTCCTGTTTTCCCGACGTTCCCTAGCTTGTGAATTCTTTCCAAAAATCGGGACTTTTTTAGAATGCCGCGGGACGCGGGACGAATTGTTAAAAATTGGGACTGTCCCACCAAAAGTGGGACATCTGGTCATCTTTACTTACTACAACTCCGACGTCTGTGGGCAACAGAAATGTTACTTCCCAGGTTGCTCTCCCCCCCACCCCCCTAGTGTATGCCAAATCGAAGGGGCTGCTTGCTAACAGGGTCAAAGAATATACACGCGGAGGGCAACTGCTTAAAGGTTATCTCCCTGAAGGTTATCAGCCATCTCAATCACACCCCATTGTCTGTCCCATCCTGAGTAGGGCCCACTTCTGTCCAGTAAGGATAAAGCATGATTCCCCTGGAGAGCCCAAAGACATGGAAGGTCAAGCCAACTCAGGGACGACCAAGGTTAGGCTGCCATCTTGACTCTAGAACCCACCTATCTTGTCACATGTATGCCTCTAGTGCCTCCCCTTCCTATTGTGTGTGTATACCTGTAGTTCACGCGCCTCCTGTCATGCATGCCTATTGTACAACCACTTCCTTGCACGCCCTCTGAGTGTATATAAACCTTGGTTGGAAACAGATCCTCTCTCTGCATGGATCTGGCTGCTGAAGTCATAATGGTCCCGGAGGTGAGCAATCACATGCTTTATCTTGTCTGATGTCTCTTTAATTTTACCCCTCAATTACACAACCAGTCCCTGGACCCATTCAGTTGTGGGGGCTGCTACCCCACAGAGGTCCACCATCCAGTCCTTGTGTAGCCAAAGTTTGCCCACAAGGCCCTCCCTGAACATTGTATGCCAATTGACCTGTGTTCTCCCAGCCTACGGGCCTGACCCCCTTGTAGGAGTTTGGTTATGTTTAAGAAGTAGTCTTAAGTTTGCCCCTCTATGCGCTACCATATTCAAGGACAGATTTGCAGCAAAGATACATACCCATATACAAATAGCCCGTCAAATTTATATATTCATGGGTATACTCCCATTCTCCCTCCCATACCTGTCAGCATCAACTCAGACCACTATTGCAGGGTTGCAGATGTGTTTGCCTGTGTTACCTTGCACATCTCCCAGTGTCATGTCTCTTGCCTTCTCCTTCACCCGTTAGCACCTGTCTGTGCTCCCCTTCCCACTCCTGGTAACCCCCAAATACCATTCTTCCATGTGACGATTCATGCTTGGCTTTTTGTAATAGTCTCATCCAGTATTGTCTTTTTGTAATTGACTCATTTCACTCAGCAGAGCATCCTCCAGGTTCATCCTTGTCGAGGTATTTTTCATTGTTATCCTTTTGGGATGGGGATGGGGGACTCATTGTTATCCTTTAATGTTGCATCGTATTCCATTGTATGTACCAAAGATGGTTTGTCCACTAATCTACCTACTAATAGGTGTTTAGATTCTTTCCACAGTTTTGCTATTGTGAATAGTGCTGCATAAATCTCTTTGTGCTGCAGCTCTTCTATCTGTAGGATAGATACCAGGCAGAGGGATTGCTGGGACATATATTTCTATTCCCAATTTTTTGAGCAAGCGCCAGACTGCGTTCCACTGTGGTTGTAGTTTTAGTCTCACCATCAGTGAATGAGGCCTGCAGCACTCTATACCAACTCTGGTTTTCTTTAATAAATCATTTTACGGGGGGTTCTTACAGCTCTTACAACAATCCATATATTGATTGTATCAAGCACATTTGGACATGTTGCCATCATTTTCCTTGTACTTGAGCCCTTGGCATCAGCTTTTCCCCCTCCCTCCTCCAGCCTTCATATATTACACCATCTGTTGTCTATCTTCACCCATGTTTCTGTTGTTCGCGCCCCTCAGGGTGGGAGAGGTAAGGGGGTTATACGTTGATCATTGAGATCAATTTCCCCTTTCTCCCCCTATCCTCATGGTATCCCAACTCCCATTACTGTTTGTGAGAGGTTTATCTGTCCTGGATTCGCGTAGTTCTTATCTGTACCAGTGTACATGCTCTGGTCTAACCAGATTTGTAAGGTAGAACTGGGGTCATGATAGTGGGGAGGGGAGGAAGCATTAGAGAATGAGAGGAATGTTGTGTGTTTCCTCATTGCACGTTGTTATAAATGCAGGTGATACCTCCCTGTTTTGATTGGCATCTCTCATTCAAATGGCTAACAATTGCAAGCATTTCTCCCCCACCCCACCTCCGTTTGTTGGCTGCGTGAATCATTTCTGGTGACCTGTGCATGCCCTCTGGTCATTTTGGATTATTTCCTCTTCTTGTTGAAGTTCTTTCTTTCAGGTTACTCCCTTGTCTGATGTGTCACTCCCAAATTTTGTTTAGCCTGTAGGTTCTTCTTACACTTTTGGTGAAGTCTTTTGCTGCATTGAGTGTCTAAATTTTAGGAGTTCCCAGTCATCTATTTTTTTGGGGGGGACTGTGTGTTTGTTTCATTGATACTGTGTCATATCCTTGTATAAGGGCCCTAAATTTATCCCAATTTTCTCACTGATGATCTTTATAGTTCTTGGTTGTACATTTAGGTCTTTAATATATCTTAAGTTCGTGTTTGCACACGGAGTGAGGTAGGGATCCTATTTCATTCCTCTGCAAATGGACATCCAGTTTTGCCAGCACCATTTCTTAGAGACTCTCTCTTTCTCATTTCATGTGTTTCGGCCCTTTGTCAAAGATCAGCTCTCCTTGGGTGGATGGATTTACTTCTGGTTTCTCAATTATTTTTTCATTGGTCTGTGTATCTATCATTGTACCAGTCCTAGGATGTTTTGGATACCTTGGCTGTGTGGTTCTAGTTTTATTTTGCAACTATAAAAATGATTAACACATTTAAAGCCATTATGCAAAATTCTATTAACTTTATACAAATACTATAATAAAACAATTATTTTATAAAAATCAGTGATAGCACATGAATGTTGATGGCCAATTTAATTGTTTTTATGAGTTCCAAGATCACTAGGTTTTATTTAGTGGAAACTTATGACTACTTGTCATGAAATTGTAGATTTGTATTTCACACACCTGACTTCAGGATCTCCCCCAATTTCCCCATTAAAGCGTTTGCTGCTCTTCCAGCTAGAACCCCAGGACATTGTACTTTAAGATATCATTTAGGAAGATTTTAAATCTAATAGTACTTCAATCTAAATCTCCACTATTGGCTCCTGAAGGGACCCAGAAAATATCTCTGTAGGGAAGTGACCTGGCCTGTAAGGATTAAAGACCTGGCCTGTAAGGAAACTCTATGCGACAGTTCCACTCTGTCACACTGGATCCCTGTGAATGGGAGTCAACCCGATGACAGACAACATTAAGGAATTAATATGGCTGAGCAACACCCAATTAACTTTGTTAACGAGGTAATATGACGAGGTGATTTTTTTCTTCAAACTTACAGGTATCGTCTGCAAATACATGATTTTGAGAATAATTTAATGTTAACTTCAACATACAACTACATTCAGTTATCATCATTATTTTGAGTTCCAAGAAACAGATTCTTAAAAGACTGAAATAACCCACAGGCCAAGAGCTTGTTGTGTTTTTTCCTTTTCTGATTAAACAAATGTGCACCACGATGTTTCACCAAGTAAGGCAGATGCCGTGAATGTAAAAGCTGTAGTTTACGATGTGTTGTACCACATTAGAACCCAGGGGCTGTGAATTAAACAGAAGTGGTATTCATTCTAATGAAATAACCGGGGAACATTGACAGGTTGAGGGGCAGCATCAGAAGTGGCCATTAAGTTTCTTTTTTCTTGATGATCAGAGGTCCCACGTTGTCTCCAGTCTCCTCGTTGTGTTTCGTGTGAGCTCCGTCACAGAATGGGAACTAGGAGAAGAGAGAGAGCATGTTGAATAGCTAATCACAAAACTGGTACCATGTTTGGAGCGGTGGACTGATGTTTAATTGTCATATAATCACCATTAACTCAATATAAAGCTTTTCTTGGTCATCTTAAAGATTCAAAATTAAACTTTTTAAAAAAAGATACAAATTTAACTTTATTTCACTGTCACTTAAAGCTTCGTCTTATCAAATATAAAAACATTTTTAAAGAGTTCACTACCACAGAATTACGCAGTAGAAACAGCCACAGCTTCATAGGTATAAGTTAAATAAACCAAGATAAACGAATTGGAAATGCTTTCAACAAAAAAATTACACATTGAAATAAATGGTGGCAGACCCCTATTTTTCATTACTCATGGATTATGTTAGTTATTTTCAGGATCTAAACAAAGATTTTGAATATTCACTTTTTTTGGCTGTAATTTTAACTAAACATCATCATGCCTATATTCCGACTGAAAATGTCTGACACAGGAAGACCTTTTTAACTTCATAGTAAAATTTTCCCAAGTACAGCTAACACCTTTAGAGAAATTGACATTACAATGCTGATGAAATCTGCTATGCCCCTCTAGAACACTGTGCAATGTTTTTTTGCACTGATCTATTTAGCCAGGCACACGAACAAGAACATAATCTCATTTAATTCAGGATGTTATATCCATGTAAGTGGACCCCCAAGAAATTAATTCAGTAGAGTGTAATGTTTCCCCCATCTTCAAAATCAACTAATGAAAGAAAACATAACTTGTAGTTGATTTAGTTTTGGGAAAATACATTTGGGACTTGCAAATACATTATTTTTCTCAACTCATCTCTCAGTCATTGAAAGGGATTTGCAGGCCACCAAGCTAATTACTTTGTGGATTGTAGTAGCGAATGAACCAAGACGAACTTCCTCAGAATTGGCAGTGAACTGTGGTCCTCATTTCTTCCCATTTTTCAGGTATGACCAACCAAATCTTTATCTGTATAAATCAGTAGATCAAACGAACCAAAACCTTCCAGCACTTGCAAAACTGTCACTGTGGCTCTGGATCCGATTTCTTATCGCTGAACAAAGCTCATCTCGGAGAGCTTTCTGAGATTGTTCTCTGGGGACACTGTCCTCGTTGGCGGTCTGTCACCCTCGATGTCAAACCGCCATCTTTCAAGGACCTCACCACTTTCAATGTTGGCGATGACCAGCACCAGGTTCTGACCTGAACATTTGCACAGCCAAGCTTTCAGCTGCTCCGCCACATCACTGAGTTATTTCAAGAGGCCAGCGCCAGTATTCACACGCAAAGTGAGCCCATGTTTTCGCACTGGAGCAATGTTTCAGATGAATATATATACGCTGCTAATGCCCACGAAGGGAATAAAATGCCGACATAAAATGCTGCTAATGCCAGTGAGAAGAAGTCGGCTCCACGTTCAGCGCTCCCACGCAGGGCGACGCGCTCTCCCGGGGTGCGCTGTGGCGCACAGCGAGGTGCAGACAGAGGTGCGAGCCTCCACCGGGTAAAGTGGCGCCGCCACTTGTTTCAAAAGTCATAGCGCCACCCCGAGGCTTTCTTAGAGAGCATCTGCAGAATATACATATGAGGGCTCTTCAGTAAGTTTAAGAAAATGTGTGTTGGGAAACAATTATGCATCGCTTAAAAAACTTTACTAAACTCGAACTAATTTGTTATGAAATGGCGGAGCAGGGTCTGGTTTGCGGCACTAAGAAGAATAAGGATAAGACATCGGGTTGAAAAGAAACCTCTATCAGAACAACACGAACTCTGCTGAAGGCGAAACAAGGACAAACATCAAAAGTAGGTTATAGTGACGTTTGGGTGGAAGAATGGGGAAATCAAGGAGGTTTTACAAAAAGTGTTGTGGGGACAATGCTCCAAAGAAATCAGCAGTTTCTAAGTGGCTAACTCGTTAAAAAATTATTAAATACTTTTATTGGGGGCTCTTCCATCTCTTATTATAATCCACACAATCACCCATTGTGTCAAGCACATTTGTACATATGTTATCATCATCAGTTCTTCTTTTATTTTAAATCATTTTATTGGGGGCTCATACACCTCTTACCATAATCCATCCCTCCATCCATTGTGTCAAGCACATTTGTACATTTGGGCAAACTCACTTTAAGAAGGGATGAGATGTTGAAGATGAAGTCCACAGCGGCACAGCCTCAACATCAATCTCTGAGCAAGCAATCTTGTTCACGCAGAAACAGTAGACAAGACCACAGACATCTAAACTGACTATAAGCTAACATAATTCTGACGGAAAACTATAGGCTGAGCCAACTTTCCCTTTCAGTTAACAATGTAAAAAAGACTGCATTGACATAGTATAATTCCCAAGACCCTCAATATTTTAGGAAGGGAATCAATGGCTGTTATGGCTGACTTTAAAGAAATTTATAATGAGAAATAAAGTCTATTTTATTTTTAGCTTTTCATTCAATTTTTTTCTATGAAGTCTCCTTGACTATACTTTTAATTATTATTATTAAATACTTTTATTGGGGGTCTTACATCTCTTACCACAATCCATATATTCATCCAGTGTGTCAAGCACATTTGCACATATGCTGCCATCATCATTTTCAAAGTATTCTCTTCACACTTGGAATATACTTTTATTTTTTTTCCCTGCAGTGACCTCTGCCCCAGACTACTGGAATATTCTTTATAAACACACAAAACTCACTGCCATCGAGCTAATGTTGACTCATAGTGACCTTAATGGAAGGGTAGAACTGTCCCTGTGAGTTTCCAAGACTGTAACCCTCCAAGAGTAGAAAGGCCCTCCTTTCTCCCGAGGACCCCACTGGCCGGTGGTTCTGAACTGCCGACCTTGCAGTCAGCAGCTCAGTTTGTAACCACTATGCCACCAAGGCTAATGCACTGCACAGGAGAAAGAAATCAACTTGTGTGGCTCAACTTTCAGCTAAGGCAAACAAACGATGAGTCTGTAAGGGAGATACACACTCCTTTGATCAATCAATCATACACCATCAAAAGGGCAGTGTTTGCCCAGGGATAAAGTTCAAAAGACAGGAGGGATAGGAGCCAACAAAGAAAGGAAACAGTAAACACAGAGAAGAAGCAGGAAGACGGAACAGAGTTACATCGTAGGAATTGAATTAATGTCACACACACAAGAAAGTGTCTGCAACGTTGAATGGAAAAACCCAATTACTCTGTAAACGCTCACTCAACTCACAAGTCAAAAAAATAAACACATCAACTTACGGTTAATATACAAATCAACAATCCCATTTCCCTTGTGGTATTTGACTATAGATAAAGAAAAAAGTCCTGCTTAGATAGTAATTACATTTCTCATGAAATGCTTATATGTTCACTACATATTTATTTGTAGGAATACCTGCTGTATAAGACCTCTTTCCAGTGTTAGAAAGCAAGGATGACGCTTGGAGGACAAAGGTGTGCCTGATCCTCGCCATGCTATTTTCAATCGTCTCGCCTGCATGTGAAAGTTGGACACTGAATAAGAAAGACAGAAGAAGAATTTGGGCCTTTGAATCTGGGTGCTGGTGAAGAATATGGCGGTACCCCGGGCTGCCAAAAGAACCAACAAATCTGTCTCGACAGAAGTACAGCCAGAATACTCTTTAGAAGCGAGATGGCAAGACTTGAGTTCATGCTCTTTGGACGTGTTTTCAGAAGAGACCAGCCCTTGGAGAAGAACAATCATGCTTGGTAGAGTAGAGGGGCAGTGAACAAGAGGAAGACCAACGAGATGGACGGACACAGTGGCTGCGGCGACAGCCTCAAACCTGAGAATGATTGTGAGGGTGCGCAGGGCAGGGAGTGGCTATGTGTCGGAATAGACTAACAAGAAGTTCACTCCAGCAGGACAGACCAAGGCAGGATCCAGCTGGCCGAGGACTTCCTTTGGCTTGGTCCACACCAGCTGGTGCAAGCGGCACTCAGGACAGCTAGGGACACGGTGGAGTCAAACGCCTTCCAAATGTCACGGAGTAAAGACGCCACTCTGGGCTGAGGCGTACATTAGAAGAAAGAACAGCAACTGTTTGTCTCATGTTATAAAGAGGGATATAATCTTCAACTTAGGTCATCCGAAGTCGGTGAAATGCTCACAGATTGACCATTAAGAGGTTCCCCCCCCAAAAAATAGTATTTGTGTGTGTGTGTGTGTGTGTAAAGAATATGACAAATATAATTCTACTCCTTAGGAACAAAAGGGGAAGAGGGAAACAAAGACTCAGAGAACAAAGTCTGCTACAGGACCATTAATTACATCAACCACACCTCACCGACAGCGAGCCCAGGTGGCAGTGCCTGGTTGCCTCTATCAACCATTCTCATCAGGACCGCGTGTACACCGAGAGAACGGGAGAAAAATGTGGAGCGGAACTCAAATTTTGAAAAGGCCTTACTGGGTACGAGGAGGCAACTCATCAAAACTTTCGGTCCAAGGTGTTTTTCAAACTGTAAACTAAAATTAACACCTGAGATTACCTTTCAAGTAATTAACAGGCAGGTTTATTAGATAAAACTACCACTTGTGGAGTAATGTGCTCCTTTAAAAAAGCCATCTACATGAGAGTAATGCAAAGAGGAGAGGACTGCAGGGAGGCTGAGACACTAGAGTACTGGGAATGGGACAGCCAGAGTGGAATGAAAGACAAGCATGGCACATCGTGAACATGGAACCAATATCACTGATTTACGTAGAACTAGTGACCCACTACTGTGGCGTCCAGCCTGATTCGCACGACCCTCCGGGCAGAGTAAAACTGCCCTTTGGTGTTTCCAAGGCTGCAGATCTTTAATGGTGCAAACACCCTCATCGTTCTCTCGAGATTCGGGAAACCTAATTTTCTGAAGTAAGTTTTACTTCACACAATAAAATATTACTTTTTAAAAAGAAGTCTCTAACTTAAGGTTAACATTATTTGGTTGGTGCTAAAGAAATCCAATTAAAAAAAAACAAATCCAATTTTAGTTTTACTTTCTAAATCCAATTTAGTTTTACTGTATAGAATTTTGAATGCCACTAAATTAGTTAAGAATCACAGAAAAGTTCAAGGTATCTGCATACATTTCCAGGTGTAAATTCCATGCTGGGCAGCAGCTACGTTTATGAAATGCTTTCAAAGTTTGCACTTTTTCCTTTTAGTGCGAAGCGGTACAGAGCATGTGATATTCAAAACAAGTCTTTGCAGCAAAAAAAAAAAAGAAAAAGAGCTTAAGCTTTCTGTTTTTTCTTGGCTTAGTTGAGGAAAGAAGCTATAAAAACCAAATGAAAAAGCATCCCATAGCAAAGAATAGCATTTCTAAGTGACATATGTTTAATTAACAAACATAATTTTACAGTGAGTGAAAGTTTACATTGTAAGAGGCTCCATTTTTATAAATAGCACATTCAAAACACTTCACTGTTGATTATACTACATAGGCTACAAAATACATTTCTAAAAAATGAAATGTTTATAAAATGTGTTTCTAAAACATGAAATAAAAAGTATCAAGAAATTACTGAAGTGGCATGTTTTAACTTTTTAAAATATGATACACATTTTAGTATCATTACTTAGCATAAAAACAGTAACAATCACCTGTTATAAGCTTGGAAATGGCTAGGTGACATAGGTAAGCACTGGGCGACTATCTGCAAGGTTGGCTCCCAGGAAGACACGCTTTTTGGTCTGCTTGTAAGGGGTGACAGTCTTAAGTTATACCCACTGTCCACCTCTCAGTAGTCTCTCTCAGATACAACATGACTGATCAAACACGACCAGAAAAACTACACCCTCTTCGCCATCAGTTTTAGAACACTGACTATCCCCCTGTACCGTCATTGCTGGGTCCCCGCCCCCAGGCACCGTCGGAGCAGTCACTGTCTCTGTAAGACTTCCTACCTTGTACAGATAAACACCAAAATAGATGAATATGCAAGCATTCAAAAAATTGTAACGAGTAGGAGATCCTGGATTTTTGTTAATAAACTTATGCTTTTAAAATGTATAAAACACTTATGCCATTAAAGTGGAAACTAGATATTAGAAATCATCTTGTTCAGGGACATAGCTGTATCACGTATCCCCTTGGAAATTATTCACTTAAGTCAGAATCATTTCCCAAACTTGAGGATGAAGTATTCTCATTAAGATTAAAATTTTTTTTTCCAAACAAGGACTAAAATGGGTAATTATTTGTCTTGGAAGAAGTACAGCCAAATGCTCCTTAGAGGCAAGGATGGGAAGACTTCGTCTCAAGTACTCTGGATGTTGCGAGGACAGATCAGTCCCTGGAGAAGGACATCATGCTTGGTAAAGTCGCGGGGCAATGAAAAGGAGGAAGACCTTTGACAAGATGGACTGACACCACGCTGCATCATGGGCTCCAACCTAAGAACAACTGTGAGGCTGGCGCTTGAGGACCAGGGCTTGTTCTGTTGGACACAGGGTGGGTATGAGTTGGAACCGGCTCGATGGCACGTAACAACAATGGAATAAATTTACTAAAATTAACCTATGCTCTCCAACTTAATATATGGGAGTGAGTGATGATTCTGTGGCTTTACAATTCAAATGGTAAATTACATACCTTTTTTAAAGGAAGTGCCTTGTTTTATTTTTACCCTTCTAAGAAGGAGAAAGAGAATTATGTGGTGATTGTGTACTTTGTTTTTTAAATCATTTTATTGGGGGTTCATACAACTCTTAACACAATCCATACATCCATCGTGTCAAGCGTGTACTTTGAAATATATAGTAGTGTGTTGTACTAATATTAACAAGATAAAATGTGATAATTACAGTAACCAATCATTTAACTTTCTGAAATTTATTAAAATGTCAGGCAAAAAGAAGGACTTATAAAAGACACAGCAAGTATATTTAATTCCATTTAGAAAATCTCAATGCTCAAAATGGAAAGGGTCAAAAAAACTGATAGAAAAAAATTTGCTGAGTTGTTTATAAAATTTGTTCTAAGACACCAGTGTTTATGTAATAACAAATCCTGCAGAAAGTTTGTGAATCAAGTTCCCTAAAACTTCTGTATCTCCAGAAAACATTCTGTTAGTTAAATTAGAACAAATCGTAAAAACTAGTGAAGAAAGAGTGAGGAAATGTTGGAAGACAGGCTCAGGAGGTAAAAAATAACAACACTGCAGGCCCTGGCTTTTTTCTTCTGGAAAGTTAACAACACTATAAGGGTCTTCATAAAAGGTTTAATAAATCTTCTTAAATCAGAACCAACCCACAAGATTTATATCTTCTTCGTAACTCCACACCTAAAGTCATGCTGTTTCTGTATTTAGGGTGATTCAATATTAAAATAGGTAAATTATCCTCCTTGAGGAATCTATTATTCTACCCACAACAATCTTAAAAAAAAGAATTATCATCCTTCCTGAAGCTATTTTTAGTGTGCACTTTGACTAGATGAAGTGGCTTCAAAAAGTGTGGAGAGAAATGAAATAAAAGATAATTGAATTTTTCCACAGATTGTTGATGTCCACTCATATTTTCCAAGGAAGCTGTTGGCTCACTTCCATAAATCATGAGAAGCATACTTCCTCTGGTTGAGAAGGAAAACAAAATGATGGGCTCTTTGAGACAATCTTAGAGAACAATGTGAATTTTAATATCTTTCTAAAGTATTTGCTTTAATGAAACACTAAAAAAGAAAATTATAATGGCAACATATGTACAAATGTGTCTCATACAATTGATGTATGGATTGTTATAAGAACTGTAAGAGCCCCCAATAAAATGATCTTCAAATAAATAAATAAACACTAAGATACCATAAATAAAAGGGAGGGCAATGTGAAAGCTGAAAGGAAGATTTTCTAAAACTGTCTTTATGTGGGTTGGCCAAGAAATGTCATCAATATTCAGACTACCGTTTCTATGAAGAAATGGTACACTGCCACCCAGTTCATAAGATGGGGACTCTGTATAACTAATACATTCTCCAACCTCCTGCCTCCACCAGCCAGAACCGAAAAAACAAATCCTGAAATCCTCAATGAGAGAAAATAATCATACATAGCAGGTAGAGTTGCATTTCAAGTCAACGGATACAGACACGCTTTCCCTCTCTTTCTTGTTTATATCCTGGTCTACATTGCTCTGCAGTCCAGACTCTACGTCCTGCCGCCTAGGTGACCACCAAATAATGCAGTAAATGATTTAACCTGTCAGGTGAGACTTCAGCAAGCCGATGGCATGCTCTTTCCTCTTATATCAAAGCGCTCTCATCTAGTTGGGAAAGACTACCCCTTCCTTTTTAAGACGATTCTCACACCTGCATTCTTATTCTCCTCATCTTTCGTCCACTTTGAAGACAGGGGAGCCCTGGTAAGGTCAGTGTTTCCCACCCACCACCTACTTTGCGAGAGAAAGGTGTGGCAGTTTACTTGTGTACAGACTTGTGATTGTAGCTAGGTGCTGTGGAGCAGGTTCTGATTCACGGTGGGCGAACCCTATGCCAACAGAATGAAAACGCTGCCTGGTCCTGCCACTATCATCACCATTGTGGTTAAGCTTGAGTCTGTGGTTGCAGCCAACGTCAACTATCCACCTCGCTGGAGGATGGGGGTGTGGTCTTTCTCTTTTTTTCTGACCCTCTACTTTACCAAGGTCAATGTCCTTTTCTAGGGACTGGTCTCTCCTGACAACATGTCCAAATGCTCTCAGCAGATGAGCTGAAGTCTTGCCATCCTCGCTTCTCAAGAGCATACTGGCTGTACTTCTTTCAAGACAGATTTGTTTATTCTTCTGCAAGTCCACAGTACTTTGTGCATTCTTCACTAACTCCATAATTCAAACGAATTCATTACCCTCCAGTCTTCTGTACTCACATGCCGAGGAGGCAACTGAAAATATCACGGCTTGGGTCAGGTGCACTTTAGTCTTCACAGTGACATTTTTGTTCTTTAACGCGTTCAAGAGCAGATTCCCACCTCAATGCAATACTTTGATTTCTTGAATTGCTTCTCTCGGGCCGGACTTGTGGACTCAAGTAAAAAAAGTGCTCGATGGCTTTGGAAACCCCTGGGGGCATTTCTACTCTGTCTTGCAGGATCACTGTGAGTCGGATCTACTTGATGGAGGTGGGTTTGGATTCTGTTTTGTTTCTGGTGTTTTACGATAGCGCTCTCTTTCTCGGTAGTCTCCTTACTCATTTCTTCTCTTTTGGGCCTGTTCCTTCTCTCTTTTAATATAGATAACATTTTGGTGAAAGACTATGAACTAAGTTAGTCTACGACACAGCTGAAGACCTACTCATCCTGGCAGGAAGGGAGCAGAGAAAGAATGAGAACTATTAAGAAAAAAAAAGTAATTTCTGTAAATCACTAAGAGATTTTGCTTTATTTGATTTGGAAACCTCAAAAAGGAAAAAACAACCCTTAGCACACACAAGTTACCTAAGTGGGTACTCTCAGAATGAATAAAATGGTGCTAAAGTTTTGTTATGAACACAAGTCGTATGCTAGAGGGAAAGATGATAGAATATAAAAAACTCAATGTAGCGACTTAATCAAAGTATTAATCACAAACCCCCATGAATTGACATGAAAGTGAGACTCGGCCCCTCAGGACCCTCAGTAACGTAGGGAGTTTCCAAAGGTGTCTGAGGAGTAAGCACAGCCATTCACTTGAAGACTATTCAAAGTGGACTCTGGCATTTGTGCTGCAGTTGCCGTCAGTTGCCCCTGGAGTGGAGTCCTGCTCATGGCCTCCCCGTGGTTGCAAAGCAGGGCCACTTCACAGAGTGTTCACCGGGCCCCTTTGACAGAGAGCCTTTCAGAGGGTCCAAACTGCAGTCATTTGGCTGGTGAGGTAGTTGAGTGCTCAATTGTTTGTGCCACCCAGAACATCTCAAAGTGAATTCTAAATTGATTCGTGCAGGAAAATTTCCATGAAAATTTAGGCTGATAAATCCTAGATGCACAAATGGTAAAGGAAGTTTTAAAAGTGTAAAAAAAAGACATAGAGAAAATTGACAGTCAAATGCACTGGGGTCTAGCTGGTCTCTCCCTTAAATCTGGCCCATGGGAACTGGCGCTCTCTAGGCTCAGCATCTGGAAACTCTAAAGACAAATTGTGTAAGAAATAACCCTATAATGTTTTGTTGAGTTACAAAGTCTAATAAATAGTTTAAGACTAGCTTGTGCCAGAATTGACTCTTCCTATAAAGCTTGAGCTTTTAAAAAAAATCATTTTATTGGGGGCTCGTACAACTCTTATCACAATCCATACATACACCCATTGTGTCAAGCACATTTGTACACTTGCTGCCATCATCATTCTTAAAACATTCTTTCTACCTGAGCCCTTGCTATCAGCTCAATTTCCCCCTCCTTCCCTCACGAACCCTTGACAATTTATAAATTATTATTATTTTGTCATGTCTTACACTGATAGACGTCTCCTTTCACCCATTTTTCTGTTGTCCATCCCCCAGGAAGGGAGTTATATGTAGATCCTTGCAATCGGTTCCCCCTTTCAACCCCACCTACCCCTTCCCCTCCTGGTATCGATACCCTTATTATCGGTCCTGAGGGGTTTGTCTGTCTTGGATTCCCTGTGTTTCTAGTTCTTATCTGTACCAGTGTACATGCTCTGTCCTAGCCAGATTTGTAAGGTAGATTTGGGATCATGAGAGTGGGGGAAGGAAGCATTTAGGAGCTAGACGAAAGTTGTATGTTTCATCATTGCTACTCTGAACCCTGATTGGCTCGTCTCCTCCCGAGAAAGTTTGAGCTCTTGCACTGTGCAAATTCCTATTTGCTTTATTGGCCTCGACCTCCAGAAACATCCAAGCAAAGCAAGTATCGTTGCCTTCAGTCAAGCTAGAGGTTCACTTAAGTTTATTGAAAATTTCACACACACTCAGAGTTCTAAAATTTCTTCATTCACACCCTAACCGATTTGGACACAGTTTATCTTCTGTTCCATTGAAATGACACTAGCTATTGTGCACTGAAAGTTAATTGCCTCCTAGTTGCTTAATCCAATAGCCTTACTATAGTAGCTCCTTCAGCTAGTTGTGTTTGCACAAGCAAGGCTCACTACCAAGTCTTCTTTGAACTTCAGTTTTTTCTACTGGATAGTCTTAGGTTTCCTCTAACTCTTCCCGTGTATTTCATCTTCTTTACTGGTTCTTGTTCCTCTTTCCAAAGTGCAGAAAAGTCTCCAAGATTTCTTTCGTTTCTCCTTTTCACAGTTTTATTGGAACATAATCCACATATCATACAATAGTTCACTCTCCCAGATTTCACACATTCTCCTGGATTTTTATCTGTGTCATCAAGGGTATCTTACATTGCTGGGCCTGACTCGGCAGTTTTGCTGATCTCTATCTGCAGCCCTGATGTCTCAACTTTAGTCCCACATTTCAGAGAGTCAGCTGTACTTTTCCATTCAAATGTCACCTCAGATGGACTCTTGGGAATTTTTTTGGGGGGGTACGCACTCTACAACAAATCTGGCTCTCCAATTTTAATGTTATAAAAATCAAGGAAAGCAGCGAAGCAACTGTTCGGGACTGAAGAGACAGGATGTGCACATGTTCATACAGTACACGTGATTGCATCCCGTATCAGAACAACATTGCCAGAAAGGATATTAGGAAATTCTGAAAAATAGAGAGTTGTATAACCATGCTAATCTTCTCTGTATTGTTCCAATTTTAGTACATGTGCTGCTGAAGTGAGCAGGACTCTTTGAAACTTAACTCCTTATTCCTCTCCTGAAATATTAACTTACTCTGAATTCTTTATTTCTGTTAATGGCACCTCCCTTTAGTACACTATAGCTTCTGTCCCATTTTCCATATTTGGCTGAACTTTTCCTAAAAATGTTTCATGTATATGCTTGTTTTTCTCCATTCTCCTAGCCAGCACCCTAGTATGTCACTGTAAGTAACTTTATGCCTAAAACCCTAGAGCAAAGGCTTCATAGCTCCGTGCATGGAGGACGAATTCCTCTTACTGGCTGGGGCAGTCACCTAATCTGGAGTCAATTTACGGATTAAGAGTGTAGGAGTGGACTCTAGGCTGTCAATTTGGAGACAGCCAATGAGACTTCTGTGTGGGCATGGCCTTCTCTAGAGAATTCTGGGAAATCTGGTACTTCCTCCTTGAAGGAGGCAGAAGACACCTCTCTCTCTCTCCGCTGCTCCCTGGGAGACATTGCAGAAGACAAGCCACATGGACGCAACCAGACCTCGGAAGCCGGAGAAGCCAGAGAGAGACCTCTGCCAGTGCTGAGATGCTTACAATGCCACTGAACTCAAAGACTTTCCACCCACTGGCTTGTGATTGTCCTGCTTTTGGCGTCATTGCATGTGTTTCGTGAGTCTGAAGAGGACTTTACAGATTGGTATCCGCCATACGGGCTAATATCAGACTTATGGCCTTGGACTGGACTGGACTGTTTTCTCAATGTTCAATTCCTCTTGTATATAAATCTCTTTCCTATACACATATGTGTGTCCATGGATTTGTTTCTCTAGTCCACCCAGACTAACACACTGGCACTCAAGATTTTCTTGAATTTGGACGTTGGGAGTCAGGTGGGGATGTAAGGTCCTGATTAGATTCTTTATTAGTAATCCTACATTAAATCGGATGAGTCCTTCTAGTAGATTTTGAGAAAGAGTTCTAAATACTAGCTCTTTTATTCAAATGCCATTAATTTTTCCAAGGATGTTAACTGCCATGCATATCATTATTCCCCCGCCCCGCCAAATTCTAGTCCATGGTGTAAGCTCTTCCTTTTGTTGGGAGCACTTCTGAAAACTGTATCTGCCGTGTTACTATTAACTTCTTCTCATGCTGTGACATCTTTGCTATTAACTTGACTTCTACTTAAAGCAAGCTGAGGGAACAGAATATAACTGTTCCCGTGGTTTTCTAAGGCTGTGCATCTTTCTGAGGGCAGAAAGCCTGCCGTTCTCCTATGGAGTGGCTGGTGCTTTCGAACAGCTGACCTGGAGGTTAGTCGCCCAATGTGTAACCCAACATGCCACCAGTAACCATCAAATAAACTAAAACCCAGACCCCCGAGTGCAATCCTATGACTCAGAAGTTCACTGAGGCATTACTTTGTATGTTTTGGAGATTGCGAACTATTCTAGGCACACCTTCTAAAAACAAACCCAGATAATCTACAGACCAGTAGTGAGACATCCTTTTCTAGCACTTAGGACCCTACATTCCAAATTAACAGTGTTCTTAAGTACGATTAGTTGTAATGTGCCTTTTAATTATTGGTTTCTTTTGTTCACCAAATTTAAAAAACAAGATAATCTACGGCGCATACCACTGGACTACACTACTGTCTAAGTGGGAGTGGCACAGCAGAATATGCTTCCTAGTACCCTTTTTGTGGTTTCATCCTTATTTGTACGACGATGGCTCTTCACGTGGGAGGAGAGCCTCACCAGCACAGGCTTTGAGAAGTGGATGCATCGTTCCTCTCTAGTTTCTCAGGCCTTTCAATGTTATCTTTAGTGAAATCGTCAGTGAAGCCAACTCCCCCCATCTCCTGCCCCCAAACGTTCTTTAGTCATACAGTGAATGCAGCCTTTCCAGGTAATGTTAGGACAGCATTTCACCTGTTTTAGGTCATAGCTGCCATCAAGGCGCTCTGGTGTCAGAGTGGGTATGTGCTGGGCTGCAAACTACCAGCCTCTGAGGATGAAAGAGGAGGCTCCTCCTCCCACGAACAGTTACAGTCTTGGAGACTCACCTGGGCGTTCTAACCTGGCCTCCAGGGTTGCTATCGTCAGAAGCTACTCGATGGCAACGAGCTTTGAGCTGCAGCCCTTACAGACAAAGCTTCCAAAGGGAGCCTGATGAAAGGCTATGTCTCGGCTATATTTTAACTATAGGAGCTATGACCAAAGAAAGGGTTAAGACAAATGGTCCCTACATTTATTAGATAAGAAATTTTCAAGGTCAAGTTTTTTCGTTTAAAGCATGGGTTCTCAACCTGTGGGTCCTGACCCCTTTGTGGGTCAAATGACCTTTTCACAAGGGTCGCCTAAGGCCATTGGAAAACACATATTTCCGATGGTCTTGCGGTGTCTCGGTTCCTAAGACCATCAGAAATACCGATGTCGGAATTTGCACACATGCAAATCCGAGTCAGCCAACATGCAGATACGCCCACCTATGAGGACCTGGCGTGAAGACTGTTACCCATGCTACATCATGCTTCAAGACAAAATTTCATTGATTTGTCATTAGAAAGAACTATTTCACAATGCATAATTACATATTGTTTTTGTTATTAATCACCATGCTTTAGTTATGTTCAATTTGTAACAATGAAAATACACCCTGCATACTAGATATTTACATTGCGATACATAATAGTAGCAAAATTACAGTTATGAAGTAGCAACGAAAACGATTTTATGGTTAGGGGTCACCACATGAGGAACTGTATCAAAAGGTCATGGCATTAGGAAGGTTGAGAATCACTGGTTTAAAGTTTCTCTTGAAATTTCCAAGATTGGTCCCAAGACTCAGGACCTGGAAAGTACAACAGAATAGGCTTCTTTGGTTACTTTTTGGGTCTGCATTGTACATTCCCTTTCCTGGAACAAGAGATGCTAAGAACTATTTGGAAGGGAAATCTGAAGAGTACATAAGAATCCACGATGGAGTGGGGTGGAAGAGGTGGGGGGTGTCTGAGCAACAGCAAACTAGCTAAGAGGAGGCACCAAGAGGCAGATATAAGGGGAAAGTGGCAGTAGGGCAGGAGGACGGTAAAAGGCAACAGAGGAAGGACCTAGGAAGCAAAGCAATGGATAGAGGTATAAACCGAGAGGTTTATATAGGTAAATACATTAATCCACAAAAATAGAGGTATTGGCCCATGTACATACATTTATACAGCAATAAACTGAGGTAGGGGATGGACTTTGAGTCTCTGCTCATACCCTCCTTCAATACGAGAACACTTTGTTCTAACCAATCAGCTGTCTGAGATGCTCACTCTTCCAACACAATCGTTGAAGACAAAGCAGGTACATAAGCAAATGTGATGAAGAGGGTGGATGGTGCCCAGCTATTAAAAGATACAGTGTCTGGGGTCTTAAAGGCTTGAAGTTACACAAGCCACGATTCAGCAATGAAGCAGCAAGTCCACATTGATCGCTGGTGCTAGCATGAGGAGTCATAGGGACCGGGTAATAGGCACCAGCAGATACATAACAAACAAAAACATATTGCTGAGAACATGAGGGGCTGGAGCAGAGATCCAAAGCCCATCTGTAGACAGTGAAACAATCTCCCCACAGAGGGGCCACACGGAGGGAATGAGTCACCAGAGTGCGGTAAAGCATCCATGAAACACACTACATTCCTCTGGTTCCCTGAGGCTTCCTCACCCCCCACTACCATGACCCCAGTGCTGCTTCTCAATCCAGACTAGACCGGAACATGCACACAGGTATAGAAAGGGATCAGAGCTCACGATACACAGAATCCAGGCATGGGAGTGGTGAAGCCAGAAGGGTTGGGGGAAGAGGGGGAGAAGAAGAGAGAAAGGGGGAACTGATCGCAATGATGGACACCTAACCATACACCCCTCTACGGGGGAGAACAACAGAAAACCTGGGGGAAGGGAGACAGCGGTCAGTGTGAGAGATGAAAATAGTAACAATGTACAATCTATTGGGGGTGGGGGTGGCTATGAGGGTGGGTGGGAGGGAGGAGAAAAGAGCTGGTACCAAGGGCTCAATAGGAAGTAGATGTCTAGAGGAGAATGAGGGCAACATATGTGCAAACACGCCTGATTCAATCGAACCCCAAGCAGCGTTTCATTCTGTTGTGCATAAGGTCGCTATGGGTCAGATCCGACTCAATGGCACCTAACACAGTTAAACCCACTTACACTCCTGGACAGCGTGTTGCACAGGAACCACAGACTGTAGGAAATGTATTCTTGATGAGAAAAGATTAAGTCTCATTTGAGAAATAAAGGAGGGGGACTGGCTGATAAAAGTTTGCGGGAAGAGATGGAAAACAAGCGCCATGTCAAAAACAGCCTGGACGTACAGAGTGGGCGTCCTCACCTTTTTGGATCTCCAGCAACGGCAGTACACGGCTTTATCGCCCAAGTCCTCCATGTCGAAAGCGTGTACCACCTTGGGGTTGTCTTTCTGGATGTGAAGATTAACCATGGCTTTTTGGCGATGATCCTTGACATAAAATCTCTTGTAAGCTAGATAACCAATTGCAGCTGTCCCTGCAGCGATGGTCACTGCTGCGATCCATTCAACTACAGCGGGAGAAAGAGAGGAACCATCAAAACCCAAACAAGCCCCATCGTCACCTAACATGGATGTTCAAGACACTTGTTTGTGAGCAGGAAGTGTCACCAGTGGTCAAAGGGTTTCCAACAGTCAACAGAGCGTCCCGAACACACCAGTGAAACATTCCCCAGCACTTACGGAGGCAACTGTTTTTTTAATAAGTGAAGTTAAAAGAGAAACAAAATTATTCTCTAGATGAAGAGGAAAAACAAGGCTTGATAATCTTTTAAAAGTGTTGGAGACAACAATAGCATGTGTACTTGTGGGTAATCCTTGCTTAAAAAAAGTAAATTAGCAAATCAAAACCCTTCCAAATCCTGAAATAACAACAACAGCAATAACAAAATTCAGATTACAAGTATGGTGAAAAACAAACCAAAAAACAGGAGGCAATTGCATTAACAAAATGACTCATTGCAGTTCATTTAAACAGCAACAGCCTTAATTTAAAAATATTTCTATTTAGCAAAACTCAATGGCCACTACTGTATAAGGCATTACCCAAAACAGAATTAGTATCCGATCCCAAACTAACAAAAACAATTTAAACTTAAACCACAGACATGAAATATATCTAGCAGGATTCTGGGTTTTAGGGTCATGGAAAAATATCTTTTAAGTTCAAAGTGCTTTCTCATTATTTTTTTTCTGATTTTATGGAAAGAAATTTAATAATAAATGCTCATTTTGGTGTATTTTTCAAATTGTTTCTTTTCATATTAATAGTTCCAAATTTCAATTCCTACACTTGTAGCTTTTAGAAATAAATTTAATAATTTTTAAAATAAATAAATTTTCTTAAAATCATGCCTCTAATTCACTCTGTCTTCTTTTAAATTTCAGGGACAATAACCACAGTTCTCCAAAACATTCTTTTTTTTTTAAAAAAAACATTTTATTGGGAGCTCGTACAACTCTTATCACAATCAATCCATCCATCCATCCATCCATCCATCCATCCATCCATCCATCCATCCATCCATCCATCCATTGTCTCAAGGACAATTGTACATTTGTTGCCATCACCATTCTCAAAACATTTGCTTTCTACTTGAGCGAGCCCTTGATATCAGCTCATTTTCCCCCTCCCTTGCCACTCCCTCCTCCCTTGTGATCCCTTAAAATTTATAACTTATTATTATTTTGTCATATACTGCTTTCTCATTAAAACAAAAAACAGAATGTATTAATTTATATTTTGTGTAAAACATGAGTGATATAATTAGCACAACCTTCCTCTAATAAAAGTTCTAAACTCTAAGTGCCCACCAGTACGTGATTTTCTGAATTCCCTGCAAGTACCATTTTAACTTTAATGACGTTATTCTATGTAATTACTTGCTTGAGTAACAGGCCATCTAGTTAGTTTTTCTTGTAGCTTTTTAAGGAGTCCTTAGAAACCCAAACACTTAACAACTACCCCAGCTCCAAGGATTGATGGAGTGCAGAAAGTTCGGCATAGTCTGGTTAGCCTCAGCCTCCGCCTCAGAGGAGAGTTGTCTATCCCCAGCATGGAGTGGGCTGCAGGAAAAAGTTGAACAGGGGTCAGGATAAACACACTGGACTGCTTCCCAGTACTTCCTGAGTCAGATATTCTGTGTTTGAAATAAGTTCCCAGACTATCAAATAATGCCCTGGAGAGTTGACAAAACACGACCCAAGCCAAACATAAACTTGTCCATAATAAACAATTAACTGTAGGCCTTATTTGCACTAGTGAGTCAAATTTCTTACTTCACTGAGATCAATAAAATTGGGGCTCAATCTTGTAACACCCAATCTCATCTCTATCTTGGTCTTCTAGTTTCTTATATAATTAATTTTCATTATATGTTTATTTATTATTTTAATGTTTCTAATTAGCATGCTCCTTAAATTCAATTTCCAACAACAGCAGTATTTCTTCTACAAAGTAATTTAGTTTGTCTTCTTTCCCACATTTCCATTCCTCCTTGTAATCCTCTAGAATAAACATTAACTCTATGTCCTTCCGAGGTGCCGTGTGACTGAGAAAACATCTGCGGTCATGTGACAACTGTGGCCACAAGGGAGAATGTTTGAATAACACATTTTGTGCACACTTGCCTTGAATTTTAGTGCGGCTTCCGAGCATTACCCTGTGGGGATTCCACACGGGCCAGCAGCACATTTGGGCTCTTAAATTAACTCGCTGCTGTTGCTGCCGCCGCCAGGTGCGACCGGGTTGGTTCTGACTCGGAGTGACCTCAGGTGCAGCAGAATGGAACACTGCTAGGTCCTGCGCGATCCTCACAGTTCAATGGTCTCCTTTTGGATTAGCTACCATGGAACTCCCTTCAGGAAAGTCCCCATAACAGGAGTTACAGTAATCCATTCCTTGGCTGAAGGAACACTATTCTGAATAGCTTCTACATGTATGACAAATTAAACGGACGCCTAGCTCTGCATAGTCATGTGCTCAGCGTTTGTTTAGTAAAACCGCAGAGAGGAAAATACCCCCCAAAACTAACATGATAGCAACTAAATTTGTGAAACTACACTCTAACTTTAGATGGATCCCGAAGCTAGCATATTTCTTTTGACGCAGCTTAACCAGCTGGCCGGAAGTCACTTGGAAACATGGTGACCCTATGTACGTAAGAGTAGAACTGTGCTTCCAAGGATTCTCACGGAGTGGCTCTTTGGAAGCAAATCAACCGGCCTTCTTTCAAGTTGCCCCTGTGTGGATTCGAACGTCCGATCTCTCAGCAATCAGGGATTCCCTCTCTGCTTCCTACACATGGCAAAAGTCTTGAGACCCAAAGGACAAGTACCTTTGGGCGCGTATTGTGTCCTGATCGTTAAAAGGAGAATCCTACAGTAGTTCCTATTTGAAACTCATGACCAACAAAATCATGAAAGAATTAAAATACTAGCTGAATGCGTACAGCGGCTTTTCTGGTTGTTGCTGTTACACCTGTGCCTGTTTCTCTGATAGTGAAAAAGACAGAGTAACTGATCTGGAGAGCAGGCAGTTGCACAAAGCAGCTGAAAAATGGGAGCCAGCTCTGTCCCCCTGGGGATGAGAGAGGTCCACTTCTGACCTACGCAGATGTCATAGTACCATGTGTATACTAAGAAGATAGTTTTGTGACTTGCTTGAACTGATTTTTTAGAATCCAGAGCTAGATAAATTCTAAAGAGTTTTTCTTTCTTCCTAAACTTGAATTCTCTAATCTCATTGTCGACAAATGTATGCGTTCCCCGAAGCTGGATAAGAGATTCCTAATTTGTCATTTCTTACTGGCAACAAGCTCTGGGTGCCACTGGCCAATGGAGAAATACAAGGAAAAGGAAACTATATGGAGACAGCTAAAAATGACAATGGATGCCAAAGTCAACACGGAATCACTGAAAAGCAGAGACAGTAACCAAGGACAAATAGTAAAACCCAACCAACAGTTCAACTGAATGGAGCGTAAGCCTACCTAAAGTAGACAACAGTTACAGAAGCAACAAGGGATTTCCCCCAGTCCTACTTTGTCAAGGTGTTTCATTTTTAGGCATTTTTCAGAACTGAAGTCTACAACATTTCTGAGCATTATTTTTGCTTCTTCTGGTTCATTTTCAATTTCTTTGTCTATAGATATCTCTAAGAATAGTTAATCTAATTAAATCCACCCCCACCCCCACCCAGGCTTGTTTAACAATGCTTTCCCACTACACAATTATCATTAATAAGCCAACCTAAAGAACAAAAATACACAGCAAGTGACTGTTTCTAAATAATTCCCTGTCATACTTAACTCTGGGCCTACTAGTATATGCTCTTTAATTTTCTTTAAAAAATAAACCTCTGGCTGTTCTGTATTGTGGGCTTTTTTCTCACCCCGCTTTTCTTCCTTTCGCTTGTCAGCCAGGAACTGCCCTCTGGGCCTAAGTCAACTGCCACAGAATCAGAATGTGCCTGTCTGGAGGGGGAGGGGAACAAAGTGGGGCAATCCAGTTGGACCCCTGCTGAGAATTTGCCTTTCTATCCCAGATATACCGAATCATAATTTATATTGTAAGGAGATCCCCATGTGACATGCAGATACATCATAAGCACCACTTGGGAAGGATTAAGAACCATTTGGGGGATCTTGTTAAAATATAGATTCTGATTCAGTGAACCTGGTAGACAGGCACATTTGTTGGGTGCACTGGACTGGAAGGAACCTTTCCGAAGCCCTCACTGAACCCTTCCTCTCTTACACCCGGTAGGCTGCACCTAGTATGTTTTTTGGATAAAATCTGGCCTACAAGTGTTCACTGCCTGTTAAGTAAAAAGAACTAATGATTACTAATTGAAATCTGCACCAATCACATGGTTCTTAAACCAAATGACTTGTGATACCACTGACCTTTCCGTAACCTACTGTATCAGTGTGGAAGTTAAATAAACCCAAACCAAACTCTTGGCAATCGAGTGGATGCTGACACAGTGATTAATTTAAGCTGTCCCTGTGAGTTTCTGAGAGTGAAACTCTTGATGGATTAAAAGCCTCAGAGTGGTTGATGGGTTTGAACTGCTGACCTACTGGTTAGCAGTACTCACTACACCACCAGGGCTCCTTGGATAGTAAATATTGCCTAATAATAGTAATTAAACAAAATGTCTTTATTATGTAACATTTCAGACAAATATAAATATAGAGGGTAGAGTACAATGTAAGAATTAACTCATGGCCAATTTTGTTTTACTGACATAGAGCCCCAGCTTCCCCATTACTAATTAACTTTGAATAACCTAGAGGAGCTATCTGCTTTATTCTCAGCATGAATTATACATTCCTTTAAACAAAAATCCCCAAATTTCTTTAAACGACTCAACGAATTTTCAGAACCTGAGGTATTTTCCTAAATTGAAACAAAGCAAAAAGAACCAAAAAAGGATGATCAATTAATTTGAATGAAGAGACACAAGGATATGAGTCGGAGAATTAAAGACCTTAATGAAATGTAGTTTTGGTTACATGGCGCGGAGCGTTCAGAGTTTGGGATAATCAAGCAACACGGTGGGCAGACAAGCTCCTGTTCTGCTACCTGAGGGTGGAGCCAAGTAAACATAAAGTGGTTTGAGGAAAAGGGAAGGCAAGGAAAGCCTTGTAAAATATTTCTTTTAAAAAATATATATACATGTATATTTCTTTTCTTTTTTAAGAGAAGATGAACATGGATGATTTCAGGTTGAAGACAACGCGTGTGGGCCAGGGGTGGATGTTTTAAAAGCAATGTCTACAGAGGTGAGGGCTTAATGAAGCAGATAACAGCGTATTAGAGCGGTTTCAGAGTAGCTCTCTTCCTGGCAAATAGAAGGGAAGTTGTTAAGGATAAAAGAAGTCAATGAGTTATCAAGGAGCAGGACCTTTCAGAAATTTCCTAAAGGTCTCCTGAACTTGAGGAGGAGGAGTTATGGAGCTTGGGAATTGCAGGAAAGTGACAGCTACTGAACCTTGACGGCTAGAGGGTAAGTAGTGACCATACACGTTGTTCTGCCTCTTGAGTGCGGCAGAAAGCTATCCCACTTTTAAAGTGTCCTGGGCCCGTATCACTGAATCTCAAGAGACTGGCCACACTCCACAAACGCCAGCATTAGACGCTCCATGGGACAGATGTGTCCCATTATTTGTATCCCAATCCATACAACCTCAAACAAAATTTTTTTTCATTCACAATGCATTCCATTACCGAAAACGCATACCGAATATATTCGTGTATAAGCCAAGTTTTTCAGCACATTTTTAATGCAGTCTTTGTGGTAAAATTAGGTACCTCAGCTAATATTCGGGTTGGCTTATACTCGAGTATATATGGTAGCTTCAATAAAACATTCAAAGTAGAAAATAATTCGGTTTTGAAAGGGTTTAAGTCAGGAACTATAATAAATATATATTTACCATCCGCCAAATTGGAATCAAGGAACATCTTACCAGAATCTTTGAAAGTTACTTCAATTTATAATCACTGATCTTCATTGCCTAGATCACTGCCATTATTTTTCTTCCGGGTACAAACCACAATTTTGCATGCACAAACACCATTTCATTTATTTAGCAAACACAAATGCAGTGCTTACCATTGTGAGGGATCATTTCCAGACCTTCATAGTTGCTAACTCATTTAACTGACAGGAGACATGATCATACTCTTCTATTTATCACCCCAAACTAAAAGATCTAAGTAGATTTTCAATCTTTTGTGCATGAATTGGTTTGAAAATTAAGAGTAGAGCCAAATTTTGTGAGATTTGAAGCTTAAATCACAAGGTGGGTTTTGTAATTAAGGAGGAAGGCGCTGGGAGAAGAGATCTGCAGGGGCTTGGGCTCATCTGTAACTTCCTCAAAACCAACCTTTTGTTTCCAGGTGAAATGTAGTTGGTCCTCAGAGCAAAGCTGAGCGCTTTGTCTCCAAGTTGGGAATACTTCAGCAAGCAGTTTCTTGAAATGGCAAACTATTGGGAAGTCACCCTTTCATGTCTCCATGGCTAAAATTCAAAAACCTAATCACTTGTTTTGATTTCAGGGAAGATTAGATTATAGATTTTTATAAAAGTTTTAGGGAGTTCACCTGGTCATATTTTAGTAACACACTACACAAATAGCATAGTGCCCATTTACACAAAATACTCTCACATTTTAAACACAACAAACCAAAAGGAGTATTTTGGCCCATCTCACACTTGGGCAAATAGCCTTCCTATAAAATTAAAACTATCAGTGACACAAATTACATTAATATTTAATTTTATACAGTAGTCTTATTCTTAGCGCCCACCCCCTTTTCTACAAATATGGAAACAAAAATCACTTTCTATTTTAAAGGCACTGAACAGAAAGGGGCATCTTCCCTGTCACTCCAATAGGTTACTTACCTTGTTTCTGGTCAGTAGACTAAATGGCCTATATGCCACTAGGGCCCCCTTAAGGTATCTTTTGAAAAGATATTTGTAAATAAATAATTTCCTGTGTCCTTCACTAGTAATTAAAAAATATTCTTGGTTATGACCCTTCTCTACTTGGTCAATTTTGGCAAGCAGGAGTGAATTGTCCAGTTTATAGAATCTACCACAACTCCCAAAGGAGGACTCTATTTGGTGGAGACCTTTACATATCTGGCACGCTAGAAGCTCACCATTTACTGAATGAATCAGCGGGCAACTTTAATATAATATCTGGACAATCCTTTCACCTTTACTCAACTACTGTTATAGGTAACCAAACCTTAGGGTGCGGCATTGTATACTCGGGCAGAGTAGTCATACATATCGTGTAACTTGGGTACAGTACTATAAAGTGGAGGTCCATGCTAAGTGGCTTCTATAAAGTATCTTAGTTTTAATTGCACTTTGGGCGAAGTGATTTTTTTTAAACGCTCGGTAGTGGCAAAAGGGAAACGAGGCTGAGAAAGCTGAAGGCTCAACGAGCTCAATTTTCAATCCCCTACTGGATTACCGCCACCAACCGCCAGATGCTAAGGGCATAATACAAAACTGGGAAAACCGGAAACATCGGATTGGGTTTCTTCCCTTAAAAGAGAAAAAAAGGTACAAGACTGAGATTAGTCATGCATCACGAGTGCAGATAATCAATGTTATGAGTTCACGTTGTCTTAAACGTGAGGAGAGGCGGCACAGCCCCCTCCGTCCTCTTTTTCCCAGGCCCCGCGTTTTAGGAACACAAACATTCCCGGGATAAGGAGAAGAGCTAGCAGCAGCATTTTCAGCTTTTGGCGTTGGGCTGGTTAGTACAGACGTGATCCTTATTAACGTAGATGCCTGCATGGTATCTCCCCACTGCTGCACTAGCCCATACCCTCACCCTCTTTCCGTGTCTGCACAGACCCGAAGAAGAGCCAAGAGCCTGCCCTTCAGCATCTCAAGGTTACTGGACCGGCAGGCGCGCAGAGCATTGCAATCCAGCAGCAGAGCTGAGTGCGCCGCAGGTACGCAGGCCGCCAGCCTCACCCGCTCCCAGGCCCCACTTCACCTCGTACGCCGGAATTGGATGTCAGACTCATGGCTCTGTCGTTTGCAAAGCGTGTGCACAGGATACTGAGCACTAACAAGGCTCGTGCGAATAGCAGTAATCAAGCAGCGAGGAGCGTCCTTAGGGTACAGACACAGGGCTGCTACTGCGCAGGCGCCGCGGCGGGCTGAAAGCACGTGTGTGTTAGGCCCTAGCTGGTGGTGAGCATGCGCAAAACCTCGGCCCAGACTCAGGAAGTATGTATCCAGATTTTGACAGCCGCAGAAACGGGAAGAGGCCTAGAGAGGGAGCAACTGAGTTTGCGCAAATACGGGGGGCGTGGCCTGTAGGGCGGGGCTTGAGGCAAGGCCCTGGGAGTTGAAATTCCAGGCCAGGTTTTACATCTCTTCCAGATGTGTGCATTTCTAAGGGCCAAGAGGACAGGTGCGGTAATCGGATAGCTGAGATTTTACTTATTTTCATGCTCAGACCGATACTTGCCAGGTCCGGCCTAGTTTTCATATACGGTGCCATATACAAGCGCCAGAGTGCATTTCCAGAACCTTCCCAAGCTTTCGGTGTGCACCCTTCGCCTCTGCCCTAATTAGATCTGGTTAGTCACCTCCCTACTCAGGTCCTTGAAAAAACAAAACCGAAACCAGGCAAAAACCACCGGCTCCTTCCCTTAACAACGTGTTTCTTTGAAAGGAATGCGTATTGTTCTCGACCCGTGCTCTTCAAATCAGTGCAGCCTTCAAATAGGGCAACACTCTGAGGAAGGGGCCAGGCCGAGGGTTCCCTTGAAGCGTGTTCTAAGTTGGCCGCTCTCACTGGCGCCGCGTTTCCGCGCGCGGGGGGCGTTGGAGAGGGCTGACTGAAATAAAGGGGTGGTGTCTCTAGCTATTTAGGGCACTGTTGCGGTCTCCCCAGTCTGCTGAAACGTGACTGCTCCTCACAGCTGAAAATCTCTAGGTCTAAAGCCCCGAACGGCGCGCCAAATGAATGAAGGCTCAGCAGGAACGACAGGGTAGGGTGGCGGGAAGGAGATCAGAGGCGCAGCCCCCGTCGGACCGCCGTCTGCGGGCGCCGGCCCCGCCGCGGGGGTCCCGCCGGCAGCCTCTGGGCATGCTCAGTGGCGGCGGCGGCGGCGGCCGCGGGTCGCGCTGTCGGAAGCTCGCCGCGGCGGCCGCGAAGCAGGCGGCGCTGACGCGCGCGCGGCAGCCGAGGGGACTGGAGGACGGCGGGAGGGGGCGGGGCCGCGGGAGGCGGGGCCGCGGTCGCCGTCAGGGCCCCAGGGAGCGCGGGGCGCCGCCGCCGCCGCTCGTCGGCTCGGATCCGTCTCCAGGCAGCGCGGGGCCGGGCGTCCGCGGCAGCAGCGCAGGCAGCCGGGCTCCAGGGAGAGCTGGGCACGGAGAGCCCGCGCCTCGGCGGCGTCATGGGTCTCCTCCCCGGGCCTCGGCGGACACCAGCGGCGGGAACCCCCGGGCCTCCTCGTGGCCGAGCCTGAGCTGGCGACCCCCGGGCTCCCCGGAGCGCCCCTCCTCCTCCCTTTTGCCCCCCTGCTTTCGCAAGCCGCCGCCGTCACCGCTTCAGCTCTCCGTTATGGCAACTGAGCCGCCATCCCCGCTCCGGCTCGAGGCTCCCAGTCCCCCCGAAAAGCGGACCGCGCAGCCGGCCGAGGCCGCCCCCGAGGGCACCCCGCAGCCGGGGGGCGGCAGGCTCCGCTTCCTCAACGGCTGCGTGCCCCTGTCGCATCAGGTGGCCGGGCACATGTACGGGAAGGACAAAGTGGGTAAGTGGGGGTGGCGCGGGGCTCGCTGCCACCCTGCCGACTCCTCGAGCCCCCTGGCCGACGCAGCCTGGCGCCGGCGGGCAGGGCTGGACCCCCCTCCTGGGCACCTTTTCCGCCCTCTTCCGGAGCCCCGGACTCCTGCGATTTTGGGGGTGTGGGGCGTCAGGGTGGCGTGGGGGTGGCGGGGAGAGGAGTGCCTACCCACCCCAGGGAGGGAGGGTGTTAATTGGGTACGGCGTTCTTAGTGGGGTGGGGAAAGGAAGGGGGGGGGGAGGAACTTCATTTTCACTGGACGGGGAAGTGAGCTTCTCCCCTGAGTACAAGGTCTGTTTATTATAGGCGAGTCGCTATTGCAAAAGAAAAGCAATGAAATGCAGATGATGCTAATCTAGTGCTTCTCTTCTGGGTGCAGCTGCATAGCTGGAGGGAAAGGAAAAACTGTTTTTCCAAAGCTTGACTTGGCCTATTTCTCCTTGCTTCTAGAGGAGGTTTTTCTAGTGTTTCCTATGCTTTTAGCTTTCTACCGGAGTGTGGTTCCAGTGGGACCAAAACTCATTCCTGATAGAAAATCCCCCCAACTAAAGTAGAAGGGCTTGCTCTTTTATAGTCTCGGAAACCCAGGGAGCAGTTCCTCTCTGCCCCCTAGGTTCACTGAGAGTTGGAATTGACTCATTATCAGTGGGTTTTAAAGAACATTTTAAAAATAGTAGACTAGCATGCCAATTAGACATTCGGTTGTTTTTATAGTAAGACTAGATCTTGGCTTATGTGATTCCACAATTTTCAAAGCAGCCTACAGGACTCTTCTCAATCTATTCTGGTGATAAAGAGGTTCACTTTAGAAACGAATTCACCTATAGCTTACCCACATGTGTACAGGTGGAGGTGTGATGATAAGTGTGCAAGTGTTGTGGACCATGGAATTGGCAGGGATGTTAAGGACAATTTGGTTTATGTTGATAAAATGATTTGCGTTTAGGTTGGTATGAAAATACTAAGTTTTAAATAGAGGTGACCGAAGCCAAACCTGGCTAAGTAACAAGACTAAGTTCACAGCTGCCCTTTGGTAGAATCATGAAACCAAGAGTTATAGGGTCTTATCTGAGCATCGAATCACATAAGCCAACAAATAACTGAGGGTAACAGTGACTTAAATAGTACAAAATCTATAATATAATCTAGTTGATTGACATATGACATATTATTTTCTTCAGTTGTTTCACCTAGGCTAAATCCAACTACCATAAGTCAGTTCTGACTTTTAGCAACTCTATAGAACAGAAGGGTTTCTGAAGTTGTCAATTTTTACCAGAGTAGAAAGTCTCATCTCTCTACTGCAGAACCATGCTGATGGGTACAAACTACTAACAAACCAATACGTAACTCCTAGTCTACGGTTTGTTTTCTCTCCTTAGCCTCTGAATCAGAAATAGTGATTGATTTTTAAGGCTATTAGAAATGTGTTTCATGGCGAGGGGGAGCACTAGCCTTTCTGAAAATAATTCTGTGGCGAGAAATAAAAATACATATGTCACAGGAGATGTAGTGGTGACGTGTTGGGCTCCTAACCACAAGGAAGGTCAGCAGTTTGAAACTACCAGCCGCTCTGCAGGACAAAAGATGAGACTTCCTGCTCCCACAAAGAGTGACAGTCTTGGAAATTCTGCCCTGTCTTACAGGGTTGCCTGCCCTATAGTTTTACCCTGTCCTTTAGGGATGAGTAGAATCGACTACACCATAGTGAGTTTGGCTTGCTTTGGAGACCCATATCAAACCCACGGCTGTTAACTCTGACTCATATCAACCCTATCCCATCTAAGGCTGTAGATCTTTACAGGGGCAGCCAGCCTTGTCTTTCTCCTAGGGATTGCTGACCTTTGGTTTCGCAGTTCAAACTTATTACTGACGCCAACCAGGAATCCCATACAAGGTATTAAATGGAGACTTCTATATAACATTAACTGTCTCTTCCAATGAGGGGTCATTTATATGTGATACCTGTTTATATAGTTAGAAAAATTTACCATAAAAACCAGTGACTGACGTTGATTCTTTCTTCCGGTGATCCCAGGTGTGTCAGAGTAAAATTGCTCTATAGAGTTTTCTTTTTTTTAAGTAGTGGAATTTTAAAAAAAACCATTTTATTAGGGATTCATACACCTCTTATCACAATCAATACATACATCAATTGTGTAAAGCACATCTGTACATTCTTTGCTCTCATCATTTTTCAAAGCATTTGCTCTCCACTTAAGCTCTTTGCATCAGGTCCTCTTTTAAAAAAATTTTTTTATAGAGTTTTCAATAACTGATTTTATGGAAATAGATTTTCAGGCCTTTTTTCGAAGGCATTGCTGGGTGGACTTCAATCTTGTGGTTAGCAGTCTGGTGTTCGTTGACTGTTTTCACTACTTACTAGGGATCTAGGTTGTGTTTCAGTATCAAGTTGGTTCCAAAATAACAGTGACCCTATGTGTCCAACAGAATGAAACACCATCTGGTCATGTGTCAGCCTCATACTTGTTATTTTGAAACTATTGTTGCAACGAATGTGCCAATCTATCTCAGCAAGGTTCTTCCTCTTTTTCACTGACTTTCTACTTTTCCATGATGCACCTTTTTCAGGGACTGGCCGGCCTCTCCAGATAATACGCCCAAAGGACTTGAGACGAAGTCCTTCCTCCAAGACTGCTTTGCTTGTTCTATTGGCAGTCCATCATACTTCTTCATCAATCAGAATTCAAATATATCCCTTCTTCTGCAGTGTTCTTTATTCATTGTCCAACTTTCACGTGCCTATGAGGTGATTGAAATATCATGGCTTGGGTCAGGCACACCTTCCTTTTCAAAGTAGCATTGTACCTTAGGTTTCATCATTGCTTATTGTGTGTGTGTGTATTCTACAAAGTGATAAATGGAAGTAAATTATGCTGTCAGAGTGGGAAATTGGGTAGGTATATTTGGGAAATGAGAGAAGTCTTCCTTAAAGCAGAAATAATTAAACTGAGATCTTAAGTAATTCTAGGATTTGGCTGGACTACAGGAGGTTGGGAGGACAAGTCAGCTCTGACTCATGGTCTGTGTTTAACCTGGTGGTTGTTGCTTTGGTTTAAATTCATTGTTTTGAAGATGGTGTCAGGCAGTCTCATTGAGAGTTTCTTTATGTATTTAGTTGGTGGAAGATGTTGTAAAAGGGCCCTTGGCAATGAGATGAAGCTATAGAGGTAGATGGGGCCCGGAAGTATAGGGTTTTTAGATTTTTGGTCTTTATCTCAAGAACCGTGAACTGAATAGACCTTTGTATGTTTCCCTTAAGAGCACTCTATCTGGAAATGAGGATAAATGAGTTAAAACTGCAGAGGCACAATCCACCAGGGGTGCAGTGAATGAGATGGAAAACAGCTGGCTACATCTGACCTACTCTGGCTTCCCTATTTCCTATAGCCAGGAGGCAGGGCTCAGACAAGCCTTCACCTTCCATCTTTACCCTCTTCTGACGCCAACCATTGCTCCCACTGCACTCTATTTCTCTGCCGAGTTTGATAATTTGTTGCAATGGCCACCTAGAATGCTGCAGATAAGATTAAGGGGGTTTACTACGGAATTTAATAGGCAACCACAAGTCAGGATCAGCTCAGTAAGGATATAGTCATTGGTCCACCACAAGACAGCCAGCCAGCAGCCAAGCCTCTCTCTGGTCCTCAGTCTTTCATCCACACGGTCTTCTTTGGGCAGGGAGGCCAACGAGTAGTTCAGCCTCACAATCACTTAGCCTCAGGCCAAATGAGAAGGTACTCCCTACTCTCTGTGTCACCTTCCCACAATCTGATGTATCTGGTCTCAGTGGCCTCTGCCACTTCAGGCAGCCCTTGGATGTGCTCTTCCAAAAAGGCTCGGTGATTTTTTTACCCCCTGCCTCCCAGGTGGCTCTTACAGCATACCAAATGGCATTGATGTATTTTAGCCAACCATAACCCCAAGGAAAATGGTGGGTGGTGTCTTAACTCACACCCTCTAGTTTTAAATACGCCTCCAAGAAAACAAAGGGTATGACTTGGTACACACCCTCTACTAAAGTCCAGGCTTAATCCTGCTCATTAGTACAGTAGTAGAGAATGCCCTCCAACGTGGGGTTATAGCCAAGGCAGAGTGCAGAATTATTTCACATCAGGAGTTATGGCTAAAAGGACCTTATGAATTGACTTCATGTCTGTTTCACTTGGCCCCTTGGAGCAAGAGCAAGAAGTTGAGAGAGATTTGAAAGGTGAAATTTCAGTAATATTTTATTGGTTTTGGGGTATTAGTTTACACGGCAAATTAGGTTCTCCGATTCCAGTGATGATTGTCACTTAAGAATGTAACCGTTAAAAAAAAAAAGTAACCGTTGCTTATTGAAATTAGGTATTAGTGATTTCATTCAGAGAGTTGTATCTGACTAATTACTAATGAACTCTGGATGTGACTTAAAACTCTTCTGAAAACTGTGGCTTGAAGAATTAATTTGCCACTCAAGTGATCTAATTAAAAGAGATTAGATTTTAGAGGAATTGATTTTATTTTTGCATTAAATTTAAATCCCTACTCTCAATTTTATAAGATTCTTTTGAATAGGGATTGGCTTTATATCAGCAAAGATATAAAGTGAGTATGAATATGTGAAGGGGCTTCAAAAATATTCTATTGGAAAATTCTATTTAAATTCAATTTTTTTCATGAACTTTTTGAAGCTTCCTTGTACTAGCAACCTATAAATATTTAATTCTAAGTTATTTATACAATGTGTGTGTGCACTAGCCAAAGGATACCTGATGATAATCACCCCTATTTGAGAAATTGATAAGTAGTAATTCAAATTTCAACAATTTATAGTTCTCTCCATTGCTCTGGTGCCGTAGTGGGTACTAGTTGGGCTGTGATCCTCCAGGTCAGTAGATTGAAACCGCAAGCTGCTCTGTGGGAGAAAGATGGGCTTTCTACTTTCTAAAGAGTTACAGTCTCAGAAACTGACAGGGGAAGTTTTACCCTTTCCCATATGGTCGCTTTGAGTTGGCATCGATTTGATGGCAGTGGCTGACTGACTGGTCATTGTCACAAATCTCTTACAGTTTTATAGTATTGCATTCAGATCCAATCCTTGGTCCTTCACCTGAAATAATTTTACATGATACGTTTTTTACTCATTATATATCCTTCTATCCTTTCCCCCCCCTTTCTTTTCTTTTTGTTGATGTCATTAAGTTTTGGGGGTTTGTTTAAAACCATTTTATTGGGGGCTTATACAACTCTTAAGACAATCCACACATACATCCATTGTGACAAGCACATTTGTATATACGTTGCCATCATTTTCAAAGCAATTTCTTTTTACTTAGACCCATGGTATCGGCTCATTTTCCCCTTCCCTCATCATTAAGTATTTTAAATGCCTTCCCACCCGAGGCATTCTTCTTTCGGCTCAGCTTTGGGAAGCTCTGCTGAGCACTTCACCAGGAAGGTCTGGTGGTGTATGAGGCACCGGCAGAGCTTCCAGCATGACAACCACTTACATACAAGCCACCGGAGTGTGGCAGACTGGCAGGGGCGCCCAGTCCCTAGAGAAGGACAGCATATTTGGTAGAGGGTTAGTGCCAAAGAGGAAGACCTTCAACCAGGTGTAGTGCGTGGCACATCTGCACCCATGGGTTCCAACAGCACTTGTGAGGCTGCCACATGTTCTGCTAACCAGGAATTTTCAATTTAGGATTGATATTTTATCAGCTTCTAAAAGGAATTCTCAGGCCTTGTTAACGTTTAAGAATTAAAAGCATGAAACATAGTGCTTGAACAGAACAGTGAATCTTGTAGTTAAGTACTAAGAATGTGTTGGTAGTTTTGATAATCAGTTATAACTGATGATGTGCACTAAAATCTAATTAAAATACATTTAAGTCTTAGTTTTAAGAATAAAAAGCATTAATTTTTTATTATAAAAGTAGAATATGCCCTTATAGGAAAACTATTCAAAGTTTAGTAATTTCTTTCCTCTTTCTCACCCATGGACAATTACTGTTAACTGTGTCTTTGTTTGTTTTTTAAATTGTAGTTTGGGAGAAAGTTTATAGAGCTTGTTTTATTTTTTTAAGTTGTGAATTGAGTGGGGGATTTACATTTCAAACCAATAGCACCTCTGTATTCAACAGTTCTAACCAGTCATATACCTCACAGCCCCGCTGACTTCTCATCATCTTGTGGTCTTCCCTTTCAACTAAATTAACATCTGTCAACTCTCTAGTCTGTTACTTTATCTTCCTGCCCTTGCCTCCTCCAGCCTGGTAACCTCCTAAGTCTATTTCCATTGGTGTGCAAGTCTTTGTCTTGCCTTTTATTCGTATAGTAGTGTTCTCAACTAATAGTTGTCCTTTCATGATTAGCTGACTTCACTCAGCATAACAATCTGCGGGTCCATCCATGTCAGGAGGTGCTTCAGGTTCTGTAGTTGTTTTCTAGTGATGCTTAGTGTACCGTTGTGCGTATGTACCAGAGTTTCTTATCTAATCTTCTACCAGTGGGCATTTAGGCTGTTTCCCAGGTTTTGCTATTGTGAACAGTGCTATAATGAACATGGGAGTGCACATGTCTGTCCATGCTGTGTCTCACTGCTTTATACCCAGCAGAGGAACTGTTGAATTGTATGGAATGTCTATTCCCATTTGTTTGAAGTGTTGCTTTCCACACTGGTAGTATACATACTAGTTTCCCATTCAACAATTTATACACATTTTATTTCATGTCATTGGTTATAACCCTCTCAATGCAACAGTTTTTTTTCCCCCTTTACTTCCTGGGAGCCCTGTTCCCATTGGTTCTTCTTTCCTGTCGTCTGAATTTTGTTTTAGGGCAAATGGTGCCCTTTCAGTCTTGTATGATTGATGACAATGAGTACACTCCTCTCTCTAGTATTATTTATTCACTCTATAGATATGTCTGTTGCTTGGCTGAATGTTGGTCCACAGCCTCTGAGATTATGAACGAGTCTGGTCTTTATCACCAATAGTAGCCTTTTTCAATTTTTAAAATTTTATTCTACATTTTACCCCTTTCTTTGCTCAGGACTTTTCTGCTGTGATCCTGTTCGGAACAGTCAGTAGTGGTAAAACCTGGCACCAGTTAGTTTTTCTGGCAATAGGTAAGGTACCTGTTATCCTTGCACTGATTATTACCTTGAGTTTTCCTTGTCTTTCCTCTTGCTCCAGATCAGGAGAGACGAAGAGTTGCATCTCACATGACCACTTGTGAGCTTACGAGACCTCAGTTACTACTCACTGAATTAGAAAGTCACTACTCACCATTATCATTGTGGACTGTATTATATCACTTGACCCAGGTGTCCCCTGGGACTGTGGTCCTAAGTCCCCAAGCCCAGTGAATCATTCCCTCAAGGTGTTTGGCTGTAGCTAAGAAAGTTTTAGAACTTTGCCCCTGTAGGCTGTACCCAAATTATCCTTGGATATATTTACTGCACAGCCCCAATTGCCTTGCCACATCTGTTCTGCTTGCACATCTACCTTACGGTTCACTGTTTTATGATTTGTTTCTTGGGACATAAGCACAATTTTGGCCCACCAGGCCTAGAGGACGATGACCCCAATTAGAGCAGCCAGTCCACAGAGAGGACCACATGGCCAGCCCCAGTATGAGACATGACGTCCCGCACTGACCCATGGTCCTGCGGGGGACAGCACCGGAGACACAGTGTGGGAATTGTGTCCGATCTGATACTACCACACTGAGGCAAAGTACTGGGGGAGTGCAGTGGAACAGCAAGGGAATTGAGCGGCAAGGTCCCCAGGGAATGCTGAAAGAGGACTTTGGGGCCAGGGCGTGGTGCCCTAACAGACTGGACTGGAAACCACTCCTAAAGGCCAATAAACAATCCTTGAACTAACCACAAGCTTTTCTTTCTTGTTGTGTTTTGTTTTGTTCTTTGTCAGTGGTTTGTTGTTTTTTTAATGTATATTGTTGCTTGGTTTTGCTGGGTTTGTTTTGTGTGTGTGTGTGTGTGTGTGTGTGCATGTTATTATCTCTGCAGGTCTGTCTAAATAAGATAGGCTGGATGAACAATCTGGAGGAGAAAACAATGGGGGCCGACAGTTCCAGGGGGAACATGGGATTGAGGGAGGTAGGGGGGGGAGGCAGTGCTGTTCACAAACCCAAGGATAAGGGAACAACAAGTGATCCCAATGGTTGTGAGATGGGTGTGGAGGCCTGGTAGTGCATGATCAAGGGTAATGTAACCAAGAGGAATTGCTGAAACCCAGGTGGGGATTAAGCATGATAGTGGGACAGGAGGAAAGTCAAGGGAAATAGAGGAAAGAGCTGGGAGGCAAAGGGCATTTATAGAGGTCTAGATAAAAGAATGTACATATGCAAATGTATTTATATGAGGATGGGGAAATAGATCTATGTGCATATGTTTATAGGTTTAGTATTAAGGTAGCAGAAGGACATTGGGTCTCCACTCAAGTACTCCCTCAATGCAAGAATACTTTCTTTTATTAAATTGGCACTCTATGATGCTCACCTTCCCAACACAACTGCTAAAGACAAAGCAAGTGAATAAGCAAATATGGTAAAGAAAGCTGATGGTGCTCGGCTATCAAAAGATCGAGCGTCTGGGGTCTTAAAAGCTTGAGGGTAAACAAGCAGCCATCTAGCTCATAAGCAACAAAGCCCACATGGAAGAACACACCAGCCTGTGTGATCATGAGGTGTCAAAGGGATCAGGTATAAGGCATCATCGGAACAAAAAAATCTTACCATAGTGAATGAGGGACGGGAGTGCAGAATGGAGATCCAAAGCCCATTCGTTGGCCACTGGAGATCCCCTTGCAGAGGGGTCTAGGGGTCTAGAGGGGTCCACTTAAGCTCTTGGTATCAGCTCCTCATTTCCCCCCTCCCTCCCCGCTCCCCCATCCTCATGAACCCTTGATAATATATAAATTATTATTTTGTCATGTCTTACACTGTCCAATGTCTCTCTTCCCCCTCTCCGTCCCCCAGGGAGGAGATTATATGTAGATCCTTATAATCGGTTCCAATTTTCTACCCCACCTTCCGTCCACCTTCCAGTATTACCACTCTCCCTACTGGTCCTGAAGGGATCATTTGTCCTGGATTCCCTGTGTTTCTGGTTCCTATCTGTACCAGTGTACATTCTCTGGCCTAGCTGGATTTGTAAGGTAGACTTGACATCATGATAGTCGGGAGTAGGAAGCATTTAGAAACTAGAGGAAAGCTGTGTGTTTCATCGTTGCTACACTGCATGCTGACTAGCTCGTCTCCTCTCCACAACCCTTCTGTAAGGGGTGTCCCGTTACTTACAGATGGGCTTTGGGTCTCCACTTTGCACTCCCCCTCATTTACAATGATGATTTTTTGTTCTGATGATGCCTGATACCTGATCCCTTGACACCTCGTGGTCACACAAGCAGGTTGCTTCCATGTGGACTTTGATGCTTCTGAGCTAGATGGCCGCTTGTTTACCTTCAAGCCTTTAAGATCCCAGATGCCATATCTTTTGATAGCTGGGCACCATCAGCTTTCTCCACATTTGCTTATGTACTCATTTGTCTTCACATTTTATCAAATTTATTGAAAGAAATTCTGTAGAGAAGAGGTTGCTATGCATCTTCTAGGGGTTCTCTTTTACTAACCTCTTGTTAGGTGTCATTGAATTGATTCTGACTCAGAGTGACCCTATGTACAATATAAGGAAATATCCCTGGGTCCTGCACCATCCTCGTAATTGTTCTTATGTTTGAGACCATTGTTGCAGTTACTGTGGCAGTCCATCTCCTAGAAGGCCTTCCTTTTTTGCACTACCCTTTCACTTTTAGGCATGATATTCTCCAGGGATTGATCTTTCCTGATAGGATGTCTTAAGTACATGAGATATGTCTCACTGACCTTGCCTCTAAGGAACATTCATTGTTCTTTTTCCAAGACAGATTTGTTTGGTTTTTTTTTTGGCAGTCCATGAGACTTTCAGTACACCACCTTTCAAATACATCTATTCTTTGGTCTTCGTAATTCAATGTCCAACTTTCACATGCATATGAGATGATTGAAAATATCATGGCTGGGTCAGGTACACCTTAGTCTTCAAAGTAACATCTTTGGTTTCAGCCCTTTGATGAGATCTTGTGCCTCAGATGTACCCAATACAGTGCATCATTTGATTTTTTTACTGCTGGGTCCATGAACATTGACTGTGGATATAAGCAAGTTGAAATCTTTGACCAATTCTGTTGTTTCTCTGTTTATTGAGATGTTACCTATTGGCCCAGCTGTGAGGATTTTTGGTTTTCTTTACATTGAGTTACAATCCATTCTGAAGGCTGCAATCTTTCATTTTCCTCAGCAAATGCAAGGTTGTGTCATCTGCATATCACAGGTTATTAGTAAGTTTTCCTCCATATTTGGTGCTGCCTTCTTCTTCATATAATCCACCTTTTCAGATAATTTGCTCAGCATGCAGATTGAATAAGTATGCTGAGAGGATATAGCACTCATGCATATCTTTCCTGATTTTAAACCATATAATATTCCCTTGTTCTTGCTAAGCTATGCTTAATAATTTATTACAGATTTTAGTTTAGATACTCTTATTCCCTGGTTAACTGACTCCATTTTCTTCCCATGCTGTGTCCCAGATGAGTCACTGCTCCTGTTCTACCTTTTTAAATGGTACTTGGCTGTCCTGAGAGTGCATATTTGTTGTTTATGATCTTAGCTCTTTTATGCTTTCAAGAAAAGTTAGGATTTTACAGGTTGTTTAGCTTTTTCTTAGTTTTAGGCAGAAGTGGTTTTCACCTTTCTTTATCTTAGATAGAAATTGGAAACCCAGGAATTTGTTTTTGTTTTGTTTTTCTGATTCTGTCTTTTATGTTATTCCAATTAAACATTTGTTAGAGTATTTGATAATATCCTATAGGTCTCTAATCTAGTCCTTTTTTCTTCAAGTTATTCTTTCCCTATTGCTTAACTTAATGTTTTATTGATGTTCAATCTTCCTTAATCTACCTAGGATTATCATCTGCTCCATAGCTACTTCCTCAAAAAAGTTGTAGGGGATGTGTAGTGTTCGTATAAACTGCCCTAACCAAGCATTTCAAACTGACTGGTGTGTAAGAGTGGACCGTTAGTGTTGTGCAGTACTAGAGGCTAGTAGTTCAAACTCTGGGTGTTTGCATTGCCATGTTTTCACCGACAGCTCTAGGGGAAGACTCTTCCCTGCCTTTCCCAGCTTCTGGTAGCCTTAGATATACTTGGATCATATTACCATCTTTTCTCTATCTTTGTAGATTATCTTCTATAAAGAATGGACTCGCCTCTCTCCAGGATGACTTCTTGCTAATTGAACTCACAATATCTTCAAAGATCTTATTTCCAAGCCAGATCATTTTATAGGTATCTGTATCCTATAGACCTGTCAAGATTACATCCTAAAAAGTCGTATGGTAGTTCTACTCCTCACAGTTCTAAACCAGCAGCCACCTCTCTGAAGAAAGGTGGACTCGGTACTCAAAGAGTTGCAGTCTTGTGAAGCTACAGGGTAGTTCGACCCTATTCTATAGGACTGCCAGGACTTGGCACCGGCTCAACGGCAGTGAGTTATTCTTTGCTAACTAGCATGTTTTTGTGAAATCCATTTCTAAATACGTGGACATTAAGGTTAACAAATAACACTGGGATGAATCTTCCTGGTACTGAGCCAAGGCCAGTGCTAGCTCGTATCTAGTGACTTTAGAAGGTAGTTCCTCTTCCAGTGGAGACTATTAGACGTGCTTCTTCGGTCCCCTGCAAGAACTCCAGGATTAGGTCTGGATTTTAGTCCTCACTTTGTGCTCTGCTGGGTGTTGTTGTACTAGCTATACAGCCATTTGTAATGCCACTGAATCAGGAATATTTTTTAGCTGCTTTTTCTTCAGAGGAGAAATATACAGGGGGTGAAGTAGGAGTGGAATTACCAAGTATAAAATTTATATATGGCCACTGTTAATGTGTATTTGTTTTTAAATGGGATCGAGAAACACTACTGCTTTTTATTGCTTTTTGTTTAACTATAACTATCTCAGGGAAATTTTTACAAAATCACTTCATTAGGGACTCGTACAACTCTTACCATAATCCATACATACATCAATTGTGTAAAGCACATTTGTTGGCCTCATCATTCTCAAAACATTTGTTCTCCACCCAAGCCCCTGGCATCAGCTCCTCATTTTTCCCCTCCCTCCCCACTCCCCACGAACCCTTGATAATTTATAAATTATTATTTTGTCATATCTTGCTCTGTCCCACATCTCCCTTCACCCACTTTTCTGTTGTCTGTCCCCAGGGAAGAGGTCACATGTAGATCCTTGAAATCGGTTCCCCCTTCCAACCTACCCTTCCTATACACTCCCAGTATCGCCACTCACACCACTGGTCCTGAGGGGATCATCTGCCCTGGCTTCCCTGTGTTTCCAGTTCCCATCTGTACCAGTGTACATCCTCTGGTCTAGTCAGACTTACAAGGTAGGATTTGGATCGTGACAGTGGGAGTGGAGGGAGGAAGCATTTAGGAACTAGAGGAAAGTTGTATTTTTCATCGTTGCTACATCGCACCCTGACTGTCTCGTCTCCTCCCCAAGACCCCTCTGCAAGGGGATCTCCGGTGGCCTACAAATGGGCCTTGGTTCTCCACTCTGCACTCCCCCCTCATTCACTATGGTAAGATTTTTTGTTCTGATGATGCCTTATACCTGATCCCTTGACACCTTGTGATCACACAGACTGGTGTGCTTCTTCCATGTGGGCTTTGTTGCTTCTGAGCTAGATGGCTGCTTGTTTACCTTTAAGCCTTTAAGACCCCAGACACCATATCTTTTGATAGCCGGGCACCATCAGCTTTCTTCGCCACATTTGCTTATGCACCCATTTGTCTTCAGTGGTCGTATCAGGGAGGTGAGCACACAATGATAAGATTTTTTTTGTTCTTTGATGCCTCATAACTCATCCCTTCAGCACCTCATGGTCACACAGGCTGGTGTGTTCTTCCATGTGGGCTTTATTGCTTCTGAGCCAGATGGCCGCTTGTTTACTTTCAAGCCTTTAAGACCCCAGACGCTATATCTTTTGATAGCCGGGCAACCATCAGCTTTCTTCACCACATTTAGTTGTTCACCCACTTTGTCTTCAGCGGTTGTGTTGGGAAGGTGAGCATCATAGAATGCCAATTTAATAGAACAAAGTATTCTTGCATTGAGGGAGTACTTCAGTGGATATTCAATGTCCCTCTGCTACCTTAATACTAAACCTATAAATATATGCACATAGATCTAATTCTCCATCCTCATTTATAAATATATTTGCATATGTACATGTCTTTATCTAGACCTCTATAAATGCTCTCTGCCTCGCAGCTCTTTCCTCTAGTTCCTTTTACTTCCCTCCTGTCCCACTATCATGCTCAGTCCCCACCAGGGTTTCCACAATTCCTCTTTGTTACATTACCCTTGATCGTGCCCAGCCAGGCCTCCCGCACCCTCCTTACCACCGATTTGGATTGCTTGTTGTTCCCTTGTCCCTGGGTTTATTAACACCACTACTCCCCCCCCCCCCCCACCTTCCCCTCTCCCATGTCCCCATGGAACTATCGGTCCCGTTGTTTTCTCCTCCAATTGTTCATCCTCAGGGAAATGTTTTTAATGAAAAGTTAGCAATGTTTTGTTTATTAGAAAGTGTGAATGGATCAGAAGGGTGAATGGTGGTTGGAGCTATTAAAATTATGCTATTTACAAGTGGTTTTGTAATGCTCTGCAGATAGCAATAACCAGAATACTTTGGCTGTATGTTAAAATGAAATTAGCAAAAGAAACTTCTATATTTTTGTAGGTAATCTCCATGGAGCTTCAGGAACAAATCTATCTTGTGAAATAAGGTGGACATTTACTAAGTGGAGAACATTTTCTGATTTTTATCATCCCTTAGGTATACTGCAACACCCAGATGGCACCGTTTTAAAACAGTTGCAGCCTCCCCCAAGGGGTCCCAGAGAGCTGGAATTTTATAACATGGTAAGTGGAGCAAGGTTTGTGTTGCTAAAGAGAGTTTCAGGGTTTGGGAGTGGTGTCTTACAGTAAAAACACAATACTTAATAACATATCTTGATACTTCAGATGTGTAAACAATGTTTACCTTTAATGTGTGATTCATTCTAGTCTTTTCTATCCATTTCATTTTTGAAAGGTCTTTAATCTGCGCTGGTAAATTGACTTACCTAATTGGTGCTGATGCACAATTTGAAAAACACAACTGAAGGTGAATTGTAGTTCTGAGAAATGCTAAGTGAATGTTTATACTACAGGATTTCCCATAGCCTTACTTGTGGCATTAATGTATACTGTGAATCTCTAAAGCAGGGTTCTTAATCTTCCTAATGCCACGATCCTTTCATACAGTTCCCATGTGGTGGTGATCCCCAACTATAAAATTATTTTCGTTACTACTTCAGAATTGTAATTTTGCTACTGTTATGAATCGTACTATAATATCTGATATGCAGGATGTATTTTCATTGTTACAAATTGAACATAATTGAAGCATAATGACTCATCACAAAAATATGTAATTATATATTGTGAAATATTTACTTGTAATGACAAATCAATGAAGTTTTGTCTTGAAGCATGGTGTAGCATGGGTAACAGCCTTCACGCAGGGTACTCGTGTGGGCGCATCTGCATGTGGGCGGACCCGCCTGGAGACTGATAAAGGAGCAGTGTCTCGGTTCCTACGACCCTTGGAAATATGTGTTTCTGATGGTCTTATGTGACCCCTGTGAAAGGGGCTTTCGCCCCAAAGGGTTTGCCACCCACAGGCTGAGAACTGCTGCCATACAGGAAGAGTGCATGTTTAACATTTGTTGAGCGTTATGACTGAGAGTATGTCTTTCAATTTCTATTCCTATGCTTTGGAAGTTTAGTAAAATAGTAAAAGTAAAGTGAGGTATTCTGGGAAGATAAAATGTTGAGAGTAAGAAATCCGAGTGCGATCTGCATTTTCTAATGATTTTCCCATCAAACGTGCAACTTTGGCATTTCATACAATCCCTGATTCTAAGTTTTCTTATCTATGTAAAACAAAGAAGATAGATTTATTCCTTGTATAATGATGTTGAAATTACTGTGCTTTTTCCAGTGTCTTTTCCCCCCAGTTTCTTAATACTGTATCCAGCACACAGTTGTTAAAATAAATATTTTGATCTCACGTGGACTTTATACAGAGGTTATAAGGCTCCTTTATTAGCGCTGCGGTGCTAAGCTCATGTATGTAGAGACATAAAATGATTATGAGTAATAACTCTGGACAGTGTTATGAGAACATCAATGAAGGCAGACCTTGTCAGTTTCCAGAGCCCATTCAAAGGAAAGGACCGCAGGACTGCCTTCAAAGGGCTTCCCCAGCCTTTGTGTAAGGAGTTGTCAATAAGGACATCATAGGCTTTCTGCTACTGTGACCAGTATACCAAATAGTGGATAGACTGATGATTTCATTTTATTTTAAAGGCTTGTGAAATCTTCACCTTTTAAGGAGAAAATGCATCATAATATGGATTACCAATATTTATCTAGTTATGTGTTGAAGGCATTTGTTGTTAAGGTTCCTTTTTTTAAATGTTCTTATCAGAAAGGAAAAATGAGCATTTTAATCGTTTTTGTTTTTCTGTGTCATTTGATTAAGGAATAAAATTGCTTTATTATCTTCACGTAAGTCTTTTTTTTCTGGATTAGCAGTATCAGAAGAATTTTTGACCTAAAGTTTCTTATTTGTTTATTTACTAAAGTTTCTTAACAAGGATATGACAGATGATATTTTGTTTAGTTTTGCATAACAGCTCTATTTTGAGAAGATTCATTTGTTTATTTTACCCATATAAATTATACAATTGCATGATTTTTAGAATATTCATAGAGTTTTGCTGCTAGCACGACAACCCATTTTAGAATATTTTCATCACTCTAACAAGAAATCTGTTATCAGTTACCTTATATTTTCTTTGTAATTGCTCCAGCTCTCCGAAGCCCCATAAATCTATTTTCTATCACACTAAATTTGCCTGTTTGGGCATTTTTCTATATATGGAATTATATGTTTTTTATTGACTTTGTTCATTTAAGCACAGTGTTTTCAAGATTCAAAATACAGTATGCATCAGTACTTCCTTCCTTCCTTTGTATTGGTGAACACTGCTAATACAGATTGTGTTGTTCTCTCCACCCACTGCTATCAAGGCAATTCTGACTCACAGCAGCCTCACATAGGGTTTGCACATCTATAAGTCTTTTTTCACAGACAGCTTCATCTTTCTCCTGCAGAGAGCAACTAGTGGATTTGAACTCCAGACCTTGTCTTTAGCAGTTAACACTTAGCCAACTGCACCATCAAGTATCCTTTCTGTTGTTGTTAGGTTCTCTTTGGTGGCATAGTGGTTTCCTGTTGGACTGCTAACCACAGTGGGTTACCAGTTTGAAACCACTCGCTGCTCTGCTGGAGAAAGACGAGGTCTCCTGCACTTATAAAGATTTACCTTTCTGGAGTCACACGGGCAATGCCACCCTGTTCTATAGGGTCCCTATGGATCAGAATTGACTCAATATCTGAGGGTTTGGGTTGTTTTGGTACACCTGCATATTTCATTATAATACTTTCGCATCTTGAGTTACTCTTTGGAATTTTCTGTTCAGTGCTTTCACTTCATTTTTCCATTGCTTTAGCTAACTACTCTTGTGTTTAAGAGCAAGTTCCGAATTCTCTTCTGACATTGATTTTGGTGTTTTCTTTCTTTTTAGTGACATTTTACTTTATTCATATATGATGTTCATACTCCTCTGGTCTTCAGTATTAATATTCAGTGCATCAAATCTGTTTTTGGTATAGTGTCTGCATTCAGATGGGGGGGGCATGCTTGTTAAGGTAATATTTTAGCTCTTGGGACTTGATTTCAGTTTCTTCAGCTTTAACATGAACTAACGAATGAACAGTCTGTTCTACCGTCAACCCCTTGGACATTCTTTGACTGGTTATATTAATATATTAAGTTCTTCCATCTTCTCTTTCCATAGATTCAGCCTCTTTGATTCCTGTGTATATTCCATTTAGTGAGGTCCTAGTGCATAATCACTGCTTATGTTGTTGAGAAAATGTATTTGCAATGGATAAGTCTTGAAATTCTTTCTCTTACCAAGGCCATATTTTCTACCCACTACCCCTCCCTTTTAAAAAAAATTTTCACCAGTAATTATCAATATATTTTGATTGCATTCTTTATTAATTTCAGACTGAAGAAATTGATAACATCATAATTTTGGGTGTATAAATGTCAATAATATTCATATGAACTGGGTTTCCCTGTAGGTGGATGATATTTTTCTATCACAGACAGCATTGTACTTCAAAATCTTGAAATGTTCTTTTTAACAGTGATAATGACACCATTCCCCTTCAGTTCATGCTTAGTTCTCATAGTGATGTCTTTACTTTTTAGATATATGCCAAACTCCAGTTTGTTCTTAGATTTAGATAGTCTTATCTATTTAGCATTCCTGGTAACTCATTAATTCAAATTTATATGTCGTTTTCTGTGTAGGCAGTTATATATCTTATGATTAGTATATATGTGTTCTCCCCTTCAATTTCCTATACTTCTGTCAAGGACCAATACTTGGGAGTACTTTCATGTCATTTGGTAGAAAAGTTGCTAACATCCCCTGTTAAGAGTTTTTGGTTGATGCTTCTTATAATGTTAAAAAATTGCCTTCCATGTGAAATGGGATCCTGTAAAGAAACAAAGGGAATAGCTAGGCAGTTTATTAACGGGGAAATTTGCAAAGGTGTGGTCGGCCAGTGCTCGAGACAATCTGCAAGGCTTTGGGAAGAGGGAATGAGTTCTGGAACCCAGGGATGGCCATATTTCGGGCAATACCAAACCAAGCCAAACTTAATGCCATTGAGCTGATCCCAACTCAGAGACCCCATAGGGTAGAATAGAATTTCCTGTGAGTTTCAACATTGTACTTCTTCACAGGAATGGAAAGCTCCGTTTTTCGTCCTCAAAACTGCTGGTGGCTTCTAACTGACCTAGCAGCCCAGCACATCACCACTCTGCCTTGTAAAAGATAGGTCCATTATTATGCAATAATGATTTGAAAATCCACCCAATAGGCTTGACATTTCATCTTCTGTCTGGCCTTAAAATTGACAGGGAGTTTGTTTATAGCGTGAGCAGAACTGCCATGTTTTGTGGGGTCTTGCATGTTTTCTGCCTCTGGCAGGATACGGTTACCACTTTTTTTTAATGGTTTTGTTGTATTTGCTTTATTTTATTTTAATCACTTTTTTGGGGGCTCTTACAACAATCCATACATCCATTGTATCAAGCACATTTTTACATATGTTGCCATCATCCTTTTCTTTAAAAATTTTTTTAATGTTTTATTAGGGCCTCATACAACTCTTACCACAGTGCATACACACATCAATTGTGTAAAGCACATCTGCATATTCATTGCCCTCATCATTCTCAAAACGTGCTCTCCACTTAAGCCCTTGGCATCGGGTGCCATCATTCTTTTCAAAACGTTTTCTTTCTACTTGAGCCCTTGATATCAGCTCCCCTTTTATTTCCTCCCTCATTTTAATTTCCTCCCTCTTTTCTTCCACTGTTTTTTTGTGGGGGGGTGATCCCAGTGGGTTTTTATAAAGGACCGAAGCAGTTTCAGGCGGTTACAGTAAACTGAACTGAACACAAGCCAGAGAGAGAGAGAGAGAGAGAGAGAGAGAGAGAGAGAGAGAGAGAGAGAGAGAGAGAGAGAGAGAGAGAGAGAGACCGAGGCCCAGCAGCATAGTCTGCGTAGGAGCAGCTGGAAAAGAGTTCCTCCACTTTTTAATTGTTTGTTTTGGTGAAAATATTTGAGTGTTTCCTTCTGTGATGGATGTTTGCTCTACACAAGCCCTGACTTTTATAGGTTTGACTCATAAAGCCCAGATCTGCAGGATATCCGGGCACCTCAGTGCCGTCAAGAGGGATCCAGAACAGAACGCATCCTTTGGACATGGGCACCTGTGCCTCCTACACGGAGAACCTCTTAGACTCAAAAGATAGAGCCCTTATACTGAAGACCGACAACTAAAAAAAGCAACAACAACAAAGTCTCACTGCTTTGAGTTGATAAAGACTCACAGCAACCCTGTAGGTCAGAGTAGAACGCTTTCATCCTTATTTGACATTTGTATACATTTTTGGTGAGCTTGAGGTTTCTGTTCAGAATTTTTGCCCATTTTGTGATTGGGTTGTTTGTTTTCTTAACCAGATTTGCAAATATCTCTTTTATCTGTGACTTGTCATTTCATTCTCCTAATGAGATTGTTCACAGAGGAGAAATTTTTAATTTAAACGAAATTCCACCCTCCCAATTTTTTTTGTACTTTTGAGTTGTAACTAAAAAGTCATTCCCAAACCATACCTGGCATATATATATATATATCTTCCTTTCTCCTAAGAGTTGTATGGTCCTGTACCTAACATTTAGCTAGACTGGCCCTGAGTTTCAATGTAGTTGTGTTATGATGTAATCATCCCTATGATGTGATCAGCCAGTCCGTTGTAAGGAATTAGGGTGGCATACAACTCCTTCACTTAGGTCATATGTAAGAGGATCCTCTGTAAGAGGGCTTTCCCTGGAGAGAAGCCAGCATTACTTTTTGTAAGACATAAAGGGAGAGAAGTAAGCAGAGAAGAGGGAACTATTATTACAACCAAGAAAGAGCCAGGGGCTGAGTGTATCCTTTGAACTCTTCTGATAGCTGCCTGGACCTGGAGAAGGAATGGTGTCAATATACCCAGAGATCTGTCAGGAACGCCTGGCCCACAGATGTTGAAAGGAGATCACAAAGACCTTCTCCCAGGCCCTGCAGAGAGAAAGCTTTCCCCTAGAGCTGGTGCCCTGATTGAGGATGTCTAGCCTCCTGAGCTATGGCAGAGAATACCTTTCTGTTACGGTCATCGTTTTTGGTTATTTCTAGTATAACAGTATGAGACAACTAAGACCATGGATGGGCCTGTGAGCCATTTTGAGTTAATTTTTATAAATATAAGTTCTGTTTGTGTTTTTGCATGTGGATGTCCAGTTTTCCCTGCATCATATTTTGAAAAGATTATCTTTTCTCCAATGAATTGCCTTTGCTCTTTTGTCAAAGGTAGTTGACTTTATTTTGTAGTTTCTCTATTCTTTCCCCCTAATTTGTCTATTCATTTAAAAATATTTATTTTTCTGATCTCTATAACTTTGTAACTAAGTCTTAAAGTCAGGTAATGTCAGTTTTCTAAATCTATTTAGTGTTGTTTGAGCTGTGTTTTGTCATTTGCTTTTATATATAAACTTTACCATCAGTTTGTTTTGATGTCCACAAAATAGCTGAGTTGGATTTTTATTAGGATTGTAGAATTAAAGTCTTATAAATTATTTTGCATGAACATGATAAATAGAATCGTGCCACTAAATTTTCATAGGCGTTTTATACTAGTAAGCATTCATCATCTTAGATATTTCAGTATACCATATTTGGACAGAGTTTATTGCATAGTATGTCGTACAAGTTGTTTTTAAAACAAAGACACATCCTTTCACATCTAGAAAAAAACTAGAATCTGGTTTTATATATTTCTTTTGTCATAATTTCTAGAATTATGAATTATAAGTTAAACAATTTAATGAGAAACATTTATATTTAATTTCTTAAAGATAATTTTTGTTAAAAATCATGACTTCTATATAGATATAAAATGAACATGTTAAAGATTTAATGTATTTCAGTATTTAATAAGGAAACCAGGCAGATGTTAGAACCAGTTCGAAAGAGAAGTCAAATAAGTGCAAATTTACATCAAATCAAAGAAGGCTGAAATAAATGTACAGTAGTCACTAAGCCCCCCCACCCATGCCCTCTACTCGAGGGTGGTGGATAGAAGATATTAGGACTTCTCCTGCCTAGAATTTATTTACATGCATATCGACAAGAATTACTTTGCATTGCTATTGGCATAATTTAAAGAGTTATAAAATGGTTCAGGGAATGTGTAAGGCAGGTAACCAGGAAAGGTGTTCTCATGCTAGACGTAGTTTCTCATTGACAACACCCAGTAATCTTTTTTGCTTATCCCAAATTTATGTCATCTAAAATTATTATCTAGATAAACTTATGATTTGGTGGCATTGTGTTTTATTTGATAAATGCTCAGGGCAGTAAAAACGAAACTATAAGACACTGACATGCAATTGTTATATTTCTATGTGTTTCAGGTTTATGCTGCTGATTGTAGTGACAGTATTCTTTTAGAGCTACGAAAATATTTGCCAAAATATTTTGGCACCTGGTCACCTCCTACTGCACCAAATGGTAATGTTTTATTAATTCTGGTTGTAGTCTTAGCACATGAGAATAGCTTTTCAAAGATGTTATGTAAAATCAACTCTAGTAGTATAGAAACACGATGTATGTGTATTTTCTTCTCGAATCTCTTCTATTTCTTAATACTTTTGCTTATGATAATCATTTTCTGAAAGTAGGTAATGTGTTATAATTGATTTAAAGCAGATTATATTGGTACTTAATACTGTATTAATTTATAAAGGACCATCTTTCCAAATATATGATTTTGAGTAGGAAAAAAATATCAGAAATATTTTCTCTGCCAGTCTTTTCTCCTACCTCCTGTTCTGCTCCCTCATTCCCACCTCCAGGCTTAACATCGCAGTCTCTGGGAAAGCATTGATAAGCTTCACTCTTAGTGGCAATAGTAGCTGTATAAGGACACGGCTCTTTTCCTCTTTACTTACTTGAAAGCCGTATGCGACATTTTTGAAGGTCTTTGTCAGAACAGACAAAATTTAATTAAGTGTCTCAACTACCTAATCACTCACATTTGCATAGGTTTAAGAATAAGCCACGAGCATAGTAAAGTTTAAATTTCTAGACTCAATGCCCAGCCATTCTGACTCTGCAAGTCTATGATATTCTTGTTCAGTAGAAGCTAGGGGTTTTTCTCAGCAGATTTTGGAACCAGAACCTGAGAGCCTGCCAGAACCCAGGGAGATCTCTTTTCTGCATGTCTACTTTATTTCTGAACCTTTCATTTCTCTCCTGTGCTTTTTTCTCTTGCCATGCTCCTTCCCCACCAAAGGAATACACATTATAGTACCAGTCAGTCACTGAGGGTAGAAGTTTACCTGTGAGTCCCAACTCTAGATTAGGAAGACTCGTCAAAGGAGCCGTGGTGGTGGTGTTGGTTAAGTGTTAGACTGCAAGGTAAGCGTTTCAGACACGCCAGCCACTTCATGGGAGAAAGATGAGGCTGTCTGCTCCCATCAAAATTTGAAAAGCCTTGGAAACTATATAATGTCACTGTGAGTTGGCGTTGACCCTATGATATTCAACTATTTTAAGATGTAGCATAGACACAGGAGCCAGAGGTACTGAATGAAGAAGTTCAAGCTGTACTGAAAGTATCAGCCCATAACAAAGCTCCAGGAATTGATGGACTAGCAATTGTAATGTTTCAGTAAGCTGTTGAAGTACTAGAACCACTCACTCGCCAATGCCATGAAATTTGGAAGATACCCAGTTGGCCACCTGACTGGGAGAGATCTGTATTTCTTACTGTTCCAAAGAAAAATAAGCTAACAGAATGGTCTCATTGATATTACATATATGTAAAATTTTGCAGTACTGCGCTGCCAGGGAGCTGCCAGAGGTTCAGGCTGAATTCAGAAGAGGAAATGGAATGCTAAGGCATTCAACGATGGGGGTCATAACAAGCTATGCTCAAGGATAGCCCTGAGAAGAATGGGAATCCAAGAACACTACATGTGCTCATGCAGGACTATACATAGATCGAAAGGCAGTGGGACCTATAGAAAAGGGACAGACTGTATGCTTTAAAATTGGTGTCCTCTCACAGTACTTTGTAGGTTGAGCAAATAACCAGAGAAGCTGGACTATATGAAGAAGTTAGTGACATCAGGATTGGAGGAAGACTTATTAACAACCTATGTATGAAGATGACTCAAACCTTGCTTGATGAAAGTGAGGAGGATTTGAAGCAGTTGCTGATGAAAGTCAAAGATTGCAGCCTTCAGTGTGGATTACAACTTGTGGTAGTAATATAATCTGGTGTTAACTTGGGGCTATTAAGAGTGAAGGGGTAGAGTGTAGCCTCTTAATCAGGTCGCAGCTTGATGGCCTCATTTGGAGACGTTCAGAAGATAAATAGCTCACTGGATGCCAGATACACTCACTCTCTGCTCCACAGTCCTGTTGCCAAGCCACATGGAGGGAGCTATGCTGATGGACTCAGAGCCCCTGAGCTGGAGGAACCATGTGGAGACTCCTGCCAGTGCTAAGATTCTTCCACCGCCACTGGATCCACAAGACTTTCCACCCACTGGTCTGTCATCCTCCTGCACTCAGCATCATTGTATGTGTTGCATGAGTCTAAAGAGGAATTTACAGACTGTTATTGGGCAGATGGGCTATTATCGGATGTATGGATTTGATCTGGGCTGGGATCTTTTCTTAGTATACAATTTCTCTTTGATATAAAGTTCTCTCTTACACACATGATTTGTTTCCTTCATCTATTTGTACTAGCACACAACACATTGTAAAGAAGACCAAAATCCTCACAACTGGACCTGTTGGTCATAATAAATGGAGAAAGGACTGAAGTTAGGATTTTGTCTTGCTGAGATCTGTAATGCTGATGGAAGCAGCAGTCACAAGATCAAATGATGCATTGCCTTGGATAAATCTGCACAAGACCTCTTTAAAGCACAGGAAAGCAAGGATGTTACTTTGAGGACCAAGGTGCACCTGACTGACCCCGTGCTATTTTCAATCGCATCTGCAGAGGGAAAGTCGGACACTGAATAAGGAGTATCAAAGAAGCATGGGTGCATTTGAATTACGGTGCTGGTGAAGGACACTGCAAGTACCAGAGACTGCCGGAAGGACAAACTGATCTGTCCTGGAAGAAGGACAGCCGAATGTTACTTATCGGCAAGGATGGTGAGATTTCATTTCACAGACTTTGGACATGTTGTCAAGAGAGACCAGCCCCTGGAGAAGGACATCATGCTTGGTAAAGTAGAGAGGAAACAAAAGAGACAAAGGCCCTTTCCTTGAGATTGATTGACATACTGGCGGCAGCAGTGGACGCAAGCACAGGAACAATTGTGAGGATGGTGCAAGACTGGACAATGTTTTGTTCCGTTGTGCATACGGTTGCCTTGAGTCCAAAGGCACAACCACCAATCACCACAGCATTTCCTTGGTGATCTCCATGGCTTCTATCTCTTATCAGTATCTTAAAAAGTAATTAGGACACACCCTACACTGGAACTCGTTAACATAGGCAAGAATTTTTTTTTTCCAGGAAGGAATATAAAAAAAGGTATTAGTGTTAAGATTCCAAGCTAGTTTTTGGTGTTTGTTATCACTTAAGTTATTGAACTTCAAGGTTGATCTACCATGAATTAAGCTTTATTCTAGTAAAAGGATCTGCTGTCATAGCATTTACAGAATGAGTGGAGTACAGAACCCAAACCTAACTCACTGTCCTTGAGTCAAGGCCAACTCAAAGCAATCTTAGGACAGGATAGGATTGTTCCTGTGCGTTTCCGAGACTGTAGCTCTTTACGGGAGTTGAAGGCCCTGTCCTCCTGAGGAGCTCTGGTGGTTTCAAACTGCTGACCTTGCAGTTAGCAGTCCAATAAGTAATCACCACCACCAAGCTTGTGGAAAAATTGAATGAAAAGATAGTGGAGTTTTTCCATGAATTCTTTGAAGCCCTCTTGTATAACATTAATATTCTTGCTTAAAATTCTACATGTTTAAAGCTTATTTTGTTTATTTTTATAACATGGGGAAAATAATCAAGGGAAGAGAGTTACAAGAAAACTCCAGGGAGCGTGGAGGGGGAACCCATCACAAGGTTGAATATATAGCCCACGCCCCAGGGGGATGAATAACAGAAATGTGGGTGAAGGGAGACAACGGACAGTGTAAGATACGAAATAACATCAATAATATATATGATCAAGGATTCAGGAGAGGGGTTGGGGGTAGAGAGAGGAGCTGGTACCAAGGACTCAAGTAGAAATGAAATGTCTTGGAAATGTTGATGGCAACATACGTACAAGTGTGCTTAATACAATCAAATGATTGATTGCTGTAAGATTTGTAAGAGCCCCCCTAATAAAATGATTAATAAATAATAATATTAATTTAAATAAAGAAAAGAAAAAACTCCAGACCGACCTTTAGAAGGCATTAATCGATATTTTATGTTTGAAGGTTGCTGCTCTCAGGGAGGCACTAGACTGCTAAGTGCAAATCTGCAGTTTAAACCCATCACCTGCTCCTAGAGGAAAGGTGAAATTCTCTACTGTAAACATTTCCAACCTCAGAAATCCTTTGTAGGCCTGCTGTAAAAACATGGCTTGCGAGCAGTGGTTTGGGTTTTTGTATTTTGCTTTTTGACTAAGCAACCAAGCCGTCATATGCTAATTCCAAATGTATAAATTGTATCAAGAAACCTGAAAAGATAAAGAAAAAACCATACTTGGGTAGGTGAAATAACATCAAATAAAATCCATGATAACTAGGCCTATTTACTTAGAGGAGTGGTGTTTGTAAAGGAATGACTCAGCTTATTATTGTGTGAGGAAGGTGGGGTCCAGAATCCTACTGGGCACTGGGAAGGAGAAGAACAATCCTTCATCCATTGAGCACACATTAGCTGTATTCCTGCAATGCTGAGAGTTTGCATTTCTGTTGTCCTTCGTAAGAGGAGGAGGTGAAGGAAATGGGGATTTTATATTCAGACTTACAAAGTCGTTTCTGCTAGCTCTAATCATAAAGAGGATTTCTTGCTTATTTTCAATCACTGACAAATTGGCAAAGTTTTAAGGAAAATAACGATCCTGCCCTGAAATACTGCTAGTAGATAGTTTCTGGGTCTCTGTCTTTGTACTCACATGTAGGACTGGGCTCTTCTTGTGTTGTAGAAACCAAGGGTGTTAAAATTGTGAATGCCAAGCTGCTGCTAGTTCATCTCTTGGCATTTCAAATATGAGGAGGCTTCAAAAAAGTTTGTGAGAAAATTTCATTATCTGCCAATACCATCTTTTCATGCATTTTTCAAAGAGTTGATATTTATATTTTATGTTTGTCTCTTACCCTTTGAAGGAGATTTATGCTTATTTCAGGCATTCCTTATTTTCTTGCAGCAATACCCATGGCCATCTAGTGGATTCCAACACTATAAAACTGTAGAACTCCCCTCCCTCCTTGGGTTTCTGAATCTATAAACTACAAGGTCTGAATTAGGCAACACTGGCCCCTGGGGAGAGCTGGAATCATCCACTGGAGCTTTTTCCTGGATTATGGGCTACAATACAGAGGTTTTTAATTGCTAATGTGTACTGAGTAATTGCTTTTCTGCAAAGGTGGCATTAGGCCAAATAGGTTTGGGAGCCCATACTGTAGACCTAATTATGGGAGAAGAAAGCCTCATTTTTCTTCCAAGGAGAAGTTGATAGTTCTATCTATGAAAGGGGGAGTTTCATGGCTTCTCGGCTTTTGGCTAAGGTCAAGTGAAAGTGCGGGGGGGAGGGGGGGGGGTTTCTGTTTCTTAGTTTATCCTCCTTTCATTGGCCCTGGACCCTTACTTTTGATCTAAAACCTAAGTAGTTCAGCCATGAAATCCAAACCAAACTCATTTTGTGTCTGATAACTGGGACGTTTATTCTTGAATGTACATATGTAATAGTTTTCTCTGAAAAGATGTATCCCAGAATCCAAAATCATTTGGGGAAATATGTATGTTTTAAAAAGCAAGATATTTGCTTTTCCTTTACAAGTAGTAAGATTACAATGTATATTTGGCATATCTACCATTTTCATTGATTTATCTTTTTAAAGAAATTTTTTTATGGTAGACTGTAATAAAATTTTCCATTTTAACTATTTAAGAGTACAGCTTTCAGTGATAATAACTACATTCATGAGATTCTACAGCTGTCACAACTGTTTTTAAAACCTTTCCTGTACAACAAGTGGAAACTCTAAACCCATGTGACATTAACTCCTTCTTTACTTGTTCTCTAGTGCCTGGCAACTTCACATCTACTTTTATATTGATTTGCTTATTCCAGCTATTTCACAGATGTTGAAGCATGACAGTATTTGCCCATTTGGTTTGACATATTTCACTTAGCATAATGTTTTTAAGTTTCCTCTGTGTGGTAACATGCATCGTGTTTTTCTCTCCGTGATGGATGGATGACATTCCATTGTTTGTGCATACTACATTTTGTCCGTGTAATCACTTGTGGATGGATAGCTAGGGCACCGGGTCCACATTTAGCAAGTATAAATAATGCTATCATGAACAACGGTGTGCAAGTATTTTCTTGAGTCTCTGCTCGCAGTTCTTGTCGATTTATGCCTCAGAATGGAGTTTTGGGGTCATATGGTGAGTGTGCAAAGGCATCCGACTGCGGATCCTAGTAAACTGGATGGCTTAGAGAAGAATGGGAATCCCAGAACACCTCATTGTGCTCACGCAGAACCTATACATGGATTGAGAGGCAGTTGTTTAAACATGGTTTAAAATCAGGAAATGTGTGTTTCAGGACTGTATCTGCTCACTGTACTTATTCAATCTGTGTGTTGAGCAAATAATCAGAGAAACTGGACTCTGAAGAAGAACGTAGCAGCAGGATTGAAGAAAGACTTGTAGCAACAGTATGCAGATAACACAACCTTGCTTGCTGAAAGTGAGGAAGACTTGAATCTTTGCATTGCACCGATGAAACACACAACTTTCTTCTAGTTCTTTGGTGCTTTCTTCCCCCCACTATCATGGCCTCAATTCTACCTTACAAGTCGGATTAGACCAGAATCTACAACACAGGGAACCCAGCATAGATAACCCTCCCAGGGTCAGCAATGAGAGCAGAGATACCAGGAGGATTAAGGGAAGGGGGACAAAGGGGGAATCTCAAGGATCAACCTGTAACCCCCTCTCAGGGGGGCAAACAACAGAAAAGTGGGTGAGGGGCAACGCAGAATGAAGAAAGATAGGAAAATAATCTAACTTATTAAGGGTTTGTGAAGGAGGGGTGAGGGAGGGGGAGAAAGGAGGTGATATCAGGGGCTCAAGTGAGAAGAGAATGCTGTGAAAATGATGATGGCAGCGTCTGTGAAAATGTGTTTGACATGCTGAATGAATGTATGGATTGTGATTGTGAAAATGTGTTTGACATGCTGAATGAATGTATGGATTGTGATAATTGTGTGAGCCCCCAATAAAATGATTTATTAAAAAAATTTTTTTCATCTTGCTCGGATCTGCAAGCAGTTTCAATGCTACGGAAACCAGCAAGCAAGATACCAAATAATGCTTTGTTTCCGGTAAATTCGCTGCATAAGACCTCTTTAAAGTGTTGAAAACCAAGGATGCTATTTTGAGGACCAAAGTGCGCGTGACTCAAAGCCACGCTATTTTCTGTCACCTCCCGTGCCAGTGAAAGTTAGACATTGAATAAAGAAGACCCAAGAAGAGTGGATGTATTTGAGCTATGGTATTTGAAGAAGAATATCGAAAGTGCCATGGACTGCCAAAAGAAACAAGTCTTCTTGGAAAAAGTACAACCAGAATGTTCCTTAGAAGCAAGGATGACAAGATTTTATCTCATGTACTGTGGACATGTTATTATGTCCAGTGTTGGCATGTCCAGAAGAGACCAATCTCTGGAAAAGGCCATAATACTTAATAGAGAGTCAGTGAAAAAGAGGCAGACTTATCATGAAGATGAATTGACATAGTGGCTGAAATTATACATAACAATTGTGAGGATGGGCGCAGGACGGGAGTGTTTCATTCTGTTGAACATAGGGTTGCTGAGAATCACTCTAGGCATCTAACAAAAACAATATAACATGGTAATTCTGTTTCTCTGAGGAATATCAAACTCTTTTCTACAGCAGTTTTAGTATTTTATATTCTTACCAACAGTGGATAAGGACTGTAGTTTCTCTACAGCTTTGCCAATACTTTCCCCTATATTTCTGATAGTAGCCGTTCCTAGTGAATTGGAAGTTGGATAGCTAATAGCCTTTGATGCACAACGCTGAGCCAGCGTTATTGCTTTGGAGTTATTTGACTCATGGTGCTGCTGTGGAGCAGAGCAGACTGTGCCGGCGGGTTTCTGAGTCTAATCTGCGGAAGCACACTGCCACATCTTTGTCGTGTGGAGCACCCCGTGGGTTAGAACTGCGGACCTGTGAGTAACGACCAAACGTGCTCACTGTGCCACCGACGCTCTTTTTGATGCACAAGGTTTTTGTTTTTTTTTTAATACTGATGCAGTCCAATTGATCTATTTTTCATGTGTTATTTGTGCTTTTATTGCTCTAGCTAATAATTAATTGTCCCTGTGCCAGTCCTAGAAGTTTATTGTTTTCTTCTCAGAAGTTTATGATCTAAGATTTTCTATTTAGGTTGTTGTTTCATTTTCTTCCAACTTTTGTATAAGACTTCATGTTAAGAGCTCAGCGTCATTCTTTAACAAATATAATTTGCTTTTTGTAACCTCTACAGATGCTCCTTGGACTATGAGAAAATTTCATTTCTAAGTCAAATTTGTAGATGAATCAGAATATTTGGTTTCTGACATCTGTTAGTCAAGCTTTGTCTTCATATATAACAATGTAGTGTTTTCGGCATAATAAAGGAACACTTCTAGACACTGTAACATGATCATATAGTAATAATTTTTATGCATGTTACAAGGTAACATTTGTTTTTGTAAACTAGTTTACGTGCATCAATTTTAATATACAGGGCTTAGTTGGTACATACAGGTTGTACATAAGTTAGGTGTTCATAACCTGGTGACTGTACTTTTGTTGTAGGATCTCTTTGAGAAGTATTTACTCCTGTTAGTAATTGTATTTACTTGGTTTTTTACTTGTTATTCTACGTGTGCAATTCAGTTGTGTTGATTACATTATTTCAGTTGTGCAGGCATTCTCACCTCCTTTCTGAATTGGGCTTTCCCTGTGGATACAAACTCTGTGCCTCCTAGGACTCCTCTTCCGTCTTTTAAGTTGCTGCTGCCAGTTTGATCCTGTATGAATACTTCTTAGCGAGTATAATTCTCAAGGCAGTTGTTGTTTACTAGCTAAACTAAACTTGTTTGGTTTAAGAATCCTGAGGGTAAAATGACTTTAGAGATATTTTAATTTATTCTTTTCTACATCATTGGGTTCTCTTTTCTTGCTTCGTCTTGCTATGCCTTGGTTTTTGGTGCATATTATGATCTCTTCCGGTCTATCTAGATAGGCTGGGTGAACAGTCTGGACGAGAAAACAACGGGACCAATGGTTCCAGGGGGATATGGGAGAGGGGGAGACGGGGGAAAGAAGGTGGTGTTAACCAACCCAGGGACAAAGGAGCAACAAGTGATCCAAAATTAGTGACAAGGAGGATGTGAGAGGCCTAATAGGGAGTCAGCAAGGGCAATGTTGTAACCAAGAGAAATTACTGAAACCCAAATGAAGGCTTGCATGATAGTGGGACAAGAGGAAAGTAAAAGGAAATATTGGAAGGAACTAGGAGGCAAAGGGTATTTATAGAGGTCTAAATACAGGCATGTACATGTGTAAATATATTTCTATAGAATGGTGGGGAAATAGATCTACGTGCATATATTTATAGGTTTAGTATTAAGGCAGCAGGTGGACATAGGCCCTCCACTCAAGTACTTACTCAATGCAAGAACACTTTGTTTCATTAAACTGGCATTCCATGATGCATACCTTCCCGACACGATTACTGAAGACAAATGGGTGCATAAGCAAATGTGGTGAAGAAAGCTGATGGTGCCCAGCTATCAAAGGTATAGCATTTGGGATCTTAAAGGCCTGCTGGTAAATAAGCAGGCATCTAGCTCGGATGCAACAAAGCCCACCAATCAGGTATCAACGATGAAGCATACAACTTTCCTCTAGTTCTTAAATGCTTCCTTCCCCCACTATCATGATCCCAATTCTACCTTACAAAGCTGGCTAGACCAGAGAATGTACATTGGTGTAGATAGGAACTGGAAACACAGGGAATCCAGGACAGATGACCCCTTCAGGACCAGTGGTGAGAGTGGCGATACCAGGAGGGTGGAGGGAGGGTAGGATAGAAAGGAGGAACTGATCACATGATCTACATGTAACCTCTCTGGGGGATGGATAACAGAAAAATGGGTGAAGGGAGACATCGGACAGTGTAAGATATGAGAAAATAATAATCGTGATTGGGGAGGGAGGGGTAAAATGAGCTGATATCAAAGGCCCAAGTAGAAAGCAAATGTTTTGAGAATGGTTATGGCAACATGTACAAATGTGCTCCACAATGGATGTACGTATTGGTTGTGATAAGAATTGTACGAGCCCCCAATAAATTGATTTTTAAAAATCTGTATTTCCCTTCTCTTGACCAAGAGTGCCACAGTTCAGTCCTTAATCCAAATGTTCAGTAATGGTTTAACTCTAGTTTTTCTGGTCTCATGACAAGGGTGGAAGTTGCTCATATGGGCATTTAGCCACAGATTCCTATCTTCCTATTTCCAACTCTCCTTCCTTTATTGCTGCAGGTAAATAAAGACAAACAGTGCCATGTTAGTAATTATAAATGAAAAAACGAACTTTTCAAAAATAAGTCGGAGGAGGTTTACAGAACAGATCCTAGTTTTACATTCAACAGCTCATACACATCCTGATACAACTCATCCTCAGTGCACCACCACTTTTCCCACTACCTCCCTGTGTGTCCTACTTCCATTCTTCCTGTTCTCCTAACTCTCTGTCCTTAGGTAAATGTTGTACTCTTTAAAAATTTAACCATTTTATTGACATAGAATTTATGAACTATACAATTCAATCTTTTTAGAATAAATCTTAAGGACATTATTAAATGCTTTATGAAGAATTCTACTAAAGTATAGGTGACAAACTTGTCTTCAAAATGGAAGGTCTTCTGGAACAACTTTTGAAATAACATTAATGCCTCTTTAATGTCCTATGTGCTTTATGCTCTTTGTTTACAGTTGAATACTATTTAATCTACTTTCTTATTTCCTGTTCGTTTTTCTTGTATACTAGTTATAAATTTATCTGCCTTTTTTCAAGTTGGAGTAATAATAATTGTTCAATCTAGATTTGTTGTAAATTTGTCTTGGAATTTTGTTTTCTTCTGGAAGTAATTTTAGTAGTAAAATGTTTGTTAATGCTTTTATTTTCTTGAATTATAGATTTATACCTAAAACTGGAAGATGTGACCCATAAATTTAATAAGCCCTGTATAATGGATGTAAAGATAGGACGAAAAAGCTACGATCCTTTTGCTTCATCAGAGAAGATTCAACAACAAGTCAGCAAGTACCCATTAATGGAAGAAATTGGGTTCTTGGTGCTTGGCATGAGGGTAAGAGTTATTTTAAAATACACAATTCTCTTTGTTATTCTTTTGAAAATTAAAGGTATAGATACATTATAGAATTATAGAAAATGACAGTTATATCCTCATATATCAGACCAGTCAAACCCAGTGCTATTGAGTTGTTTGTGAATGAGAGCAACCATATGTAGGGTTTCCAAGACACTGTAAATTTTCACAGGCTGAGACAGCCTCATCTTTCCCTCCCTTGGAGCAGCTGATGAGTTTGAACTGGTGACCTTGCAGTTAGCAGTTCAGTGCTTACCTGACAGTTCTGCTAGAGCTTCTTTTGTACATGAAAAGATAATATATTATGGAATTTCGTTTATTGTAACTCCCAAATGTGTAAACCTTATGAGGGCAAAACGTTTTCTCATTTGAAGGAATTGCTGTTTTCTTCCTGAGGCTACTTTGTAGTCTTTATTTCCCAGATGTCTTTAATGGTCCTCCGTATTCCAGCGGTGCTCCACCTTCCTTAGGCCGCGACCCTTCCATACAGTTCCTCATGTGATGGTGACCCCACCATAACATAATTTTCATTACTACTTCATAACTGATTTTGCTACTGTTATGAATCGTAATGTAACTATCCGATATGCAGTATGTATTTTCATTGTTACAAATTGAACATAATTGAAGCATAGTGAGTGATTCATCACAAAAGCAATATGTTATGTATTGTGAAATATTTATTTCTAATTACAAATAAATGAAATGTCTTAAAGCATGGTGTAGCATGGGTCACAGTTTTCATGCTGGGTACTCATATGTAGGCATGTCTGTATGTGGGCAGACTGCCAGGAGATGGATAGAGGAGCAGTGTCTCAGTTCCCAAGACCACTGGAAATGTGTGTTTGCAGATGGTCTTAGGTGACCTCTATGAAAGGGTCGTTTGACCCCCAAAGGGATCACAACCCACAGGTTGAGAACCGCTGCTCTATTCGTTCTCCTTAGCCAATGCCCTCTATTTTCTTGTGTTCAGTATCAAGTTACACTCATTTCTCTAGTAGTGTCCTAGAGACATTTTACTTGGAGGATGTCTTAAAGGCATCTCAAACCCACTACATCCAAAATAGATACATTTATCTCTGTGCAAATTAACAGCCACAACAAATCTCCACTGCACCTCAGTAGATAGCGTCACCTTAAGTCAAGTTTAAAAGTGGAAACCTGACAGTCACTGCTACCTCATAGAGCAAGACATCAGGCTCCATTCATCTTGATTCTAAAACATCTCTTGAGTTCCTTTACTTCAGTCAATATCTTTAGCTATTTCAGATCTGTCAGTACTGTTTCTCTAGTCTGGAGTCATTATTATTCTGAGGGCTGTCGTCTCTCAAGTTAAAGTTTGTCCATACCAGTCTGCTTTCCAAGCATTGTAAGTTGTATAGTAATCATGCCATTCCCCGATTTAAAAAAAACCTCTTAAATAGGATTGGTTTTTATTGCCCTTTGCATACATACACAGAGTAAATAATGAAGCATCAGATGATTTGGCTTTGTTGGGATATGTTCCAACTGTAGACTCTCTGTTGGCTTGATTTTTAAGAACACTTTTATTTAGATGCAATTAACCACTCAATTCTCGATTTAAAGTCTTATGGTTTGATTAGTCTTTATATGCCCTCACAGTTGTACAACCACCACCATACTGAGTCTTAGACCATTGTCATTGCTTTTGAAAGAAACCTTGTACCCAGTAGTAGTCATTTTCCATGTTTTCCCACACTCTCTGGCCTACGTAACCATTAATATACTTTGTCTCTATATATTTGTTTATTTTAGAATTTTCATATAAATGAAAAAAATGCAGTATATATGTGTATGTATATGCAAGGGGCCCTCAAAAGTTCCCGTATCCTTCATTCTGTATTTCCACAAACTTTTGAAGACTGTGTGTATGTGTGTGTGTGTGTGTGTGTGTGTGTGTGTACACAAGGGATAGCCCCCCCAAAAAAAACCACAGAAAAAAAGCTCTGCTGGGTAGTTTTTTCACTAGGTGAGTATCAAGCAATTCACTTTGAGTTAATGCACCCTGTGCCATCGCTTGGGAAGGTTCTCTCTGCTCACAGTGAATTTTGTCTTAAAAGCAGTTTCGCTCAAGTCCCCTTTTTGGTGATAGCTGATTTAAGACAACAGCAAGTGGCTGAGGAATTTTGTTTCCTGCTCAGGAAAAATGCCACTGAAACTGTTGGGATTTTGAACACAGCTTACAAAAGCAGCACTATGGGAAGCACGTGTCTGAGAAGTTTTCATTTCAAAAAAGGTGAAATGTCGATTGTTCTAGATGTCCATCGACTTCCTGAATGCATGAAAATGTTGACAAAATCTGTGCACTTGTGCTCGAAGACTGACAGTGGACCATTGAAAGATGGGGAAATTATCTGGACTGTGTTGGAGCTCAGTTCAGGGAATTTTAATGGAAGATTTGGGAATGAGAAGGGTCGCTATGAAACTTGTGCCTTGGCTTCTGACTGACCAGGTAAAAGTTTTGAGTGGAAACATGCAGCGCTTTGAAAGAACAGCTCTGAAGTGACCCAGACTCTTCCCCTAAGATTGTTATTGGTGACAAGACAAGGTGCTTTCCTCAAGACGCGGGAAGCAAAAATCAAGCCAGTGGAGGACACACCATCATCACCTAGCTCCCAAAAAGCTTCTCAAGTGAAATGCAAGATCAAGACGATGTCCGTTTGCTTTTTTGATAATGCTTTGGAGTCCGTTCTACTAGGAGACTGTTAATCAAGCTTTCTTTTGCAAGTTCTGAAAAGATTGTATAAACAGTATGCAACAAAAAAGGCCTGATTTGTGGCAGATGAGGGGCTGGTTTTGCCACCTCAACAATGTGTATCTACTCACACAGCAATGTCGTGCCAGTTTTTGGCAAAAGAATAGCATGCCTTTCTTTCCCCGCACACCTTATTCACCTGACCTCGCTCTGTGCTGCAACGCCTTTTCATTTCTGTAAGTGAAGAGGAACATGAAAGGACAGTGATTTGATGACATACAAGTGGTAAAGAAAAAAAATGGAGGTGCTGTTGGCCATCAAACAGATGAGTTTGGAAAATGTTTCTAAGAATGGAATCGGAGATTTGACAAATATATTAAGTATAATAGAGAGTACTTTGAAGGTGATATGGTTGTTTTCTAAAAAAAAAAAAACAATACACAGCTTTGAAGAAGAATTCTGTTTTTTGGGGGGGTACCACCTCGTATATGCATTTTTGTGGTTTCATCCAGCATATGTGGTTTGTTATTTTAATCTAGCATAATGTTTTCAATTTTCATGCATGTTATAGCATACATTAATACTTTCTTTATAATACTAAATAATTTTAGAAATATGTAATAAATTTACAATACTAAATAATATTTTATTTTATGGATACACTACATGGCATTGATCCAGGCATCAGTTGATGAGCTTCTGAGATGTTTCTGCCTTTTAGTCATCTTTTTTGTTTGTTTCCAAGACTTTTTTAAAAATCATTTTGTTGGGGGCTCATACAATTCTTATCATTATCCATACGTACATACATTGTGTCAAGTGAATATGTACATTTGTTGCCATCATCATTCTCAAAACATTTGCCTTCCACTTGAGCCCTTAATATCAGCTGCTTGCTTCCCCCTCCCCCTCCCTCATGAACCCTTCATAATTCATAAATTGTTATTATTTTGTCATATGGTCCACTGTCCGACGTCTCCCCCTACCCTCTTCTCTGCTGCCCATCCCCCAGGGAGGAGGCTATACGTAGATTCTTGTAATCAGTTCTCCCTTTCTACCCCACGTTCTCTCCACCCTCCAGGCATCGCCACTCTCACCACTGGTCCTGGAGGAGTCATCTGCCCTGGATTCCCTGTGTTTCTAGTTGCTATCTTAGTAATTATTCTTAATGCTGTTCTGAGCATGTGTGTTATGGGGCTATATGCTTTCATTTTCCTTGGGTATCTACCAGAGAGTGGAGCTCTGGAGTCATCTGACTCTCCAGTTCACCTTTGAAGGAACTGCCAGGTGGTTTTCCATAGCAGCTACATCATCGTGCATTCCCTCCAGCAGTGTATGAGGATTAATATTTTGCATTTTACATCTTTCAACTCCAGCCATCTTAGTGAATGTGAAGTGGTATCTGTTTGCAATTCTCCATTGGCTAATGAAAGCCCCTGGTGGCACTGTGAGTTAACCATTGGGCTGCCTGACCATAAGCTGCTGTGTAGGAAAGAGATGAGACCTTTTGCTTATGTAAAGATTCGTAGTCTTGGAAACCATATGGGGGCTGCTTTGACTTTGAATTGACCCGGTGGCAAGGACTTGCTTTAGTTTTGGAATGGCTTAGAAAGGAGTCTGGTGGGAGTGCGGGTTAGGCATCGGGCTGCTAACCGCAAGCAGCTCCTAAGAGGAATATTCAGCTATATGCTCTTGTGAAGATGAGACCACTATTTAATTGGTAATAACAGCTCCCCTTTTCACTGATTTAGTGCGTATTAAATTCTCATGTGGATGATGCTAAAATATGTTTAATTAAATGTTACTCTTATTACCCTTATTTAGATTTTTCTTAGATTCTATATAAATTTTAGATTCACTTTCATGTTTGAAAAAGAAAATTGTTGGTATTTCATGTTGATTCTTCAGAATTTGTGTGTATGAGAGACAGAGAAAAATTCCTCAAGAATGTTTTGCTTATGTCTTTATATAGATCTTGCACATATTTAGTTTATTTTTGTTTTATTTATTTATTGGCTGTCATTGTAGTTGTAAATGAGGTCTTCTTTTTTCCACTCCGTTTTCTAACTGGTTGTTTATATAAAAGCTTATTTTTAAGCTATTAATTTATACTCAGTCATCATTTTGAATTTTCACTTTATATTAGTTTTATGTTATTTGTTAGCATCTACCAATAGTAAAAGTTATCGTCTACTTTCTTATTGCTATTTTCTTATATATTTGTATTTTCTGATAGATGAGATATGAACACTGTTGGTTCTAGAAAAAATGCTTTATACTAATGATAATAAAGCACATTTTGGTGGGATACTTCTTGTGAAATCTTGTATTTTAGAGGTGTTGCTTCCTAATTTTTCCATTAGCTTGAGGGGAGGGTGGCATTTGGTGTGTTGCGGTCATTATTTTGCCCTCTGGGAATTATCAATTGTTTCCTAAAAAGAGCTCTCATTAGTAATGAATATTACTTTCTTAAATGCCTTTTCAGCATTTATTATATGCCTGCATGATTTTTTTCACTCCCCATATGTCTTTTAGAATGGATGCTATGAGTAGGTTTTCTCATTTTGAATTGACTTTGCATTTCAACTCGATCATGGTGAGCTCATTTTTTAATACTCAGTGCTCATGTTATTTTATTTTTTGATAGGTTTATCATGTTCATTCTGATAGCTATGAGACACAAAACCAGCACTATGGAAGAAGCTTAACAAAAGAAACTATAAAGGATGGTAAGGATTACAAAATATTTCAGTGCTTGTATTACTGAATAATTATCAAAATAATTTTAAAGGTATTTTAATTTTCTGTCTCCTTTAGAATATATTTTTTTAATATTTGGTAAACAGACTTTTGGTTCACAGAGTACTCAGAATCCTTTTTCTATGCATGGCCCTCTTTTACTTTTCTATTAATGACTCACATTTTATAAAGATTATACTTTTAAAAACTCAACATTTCTGATCCAACAATCTGGCCTAAATATTAGATGTTGTTTTAAAAAGAGTATTCAAGTAAACATTGTAAATCATAGTGTATTGGAGCTAGCTCCCTGTTACATAAGAAACTGAAAATGTTTGTATAGATACCATTTTATTGAAAATTTCCATTTTAGTTGAGCTCTATATCATAAGCATTTGGAGCGACATAATGAACAAGCAAGTGGTATTAACAGATTTAACGTCTGTTAATATCTACACTTCTAAAAATGTCTTAAAAAGAATTTCAAAACTAAAAGGAATTTCCTGGAGATAATATTGTATTAGAAGTTAGAAGTTTAATCTTAGCTTTAGTTTAGATGGGGAACTAAGTTTAATCTTAGCTCTGGCTTAGCTTATATGTACTGCAAAAGATTTGGAGAATTTTCATTTTATGTGTAACAAGCAAATACTCATATTTGTCACCTTAACAATTCGCGTTTGCCTTGTTAAAACTTGTTGTGTTGCCTAGCTCCTGTCAAGTTGGCTCCCAGCTCGCAACAAACCCCACGTATGACAGAGTGCTCACTGCTCCCTAGGGCTTTCTGGGTTGGAATCTTTCTAGAAGTTGTTCACCAGGCCTGTCTTGTGCAGATAGATGTGCTATATGAATTAACATCACCAGATAAGCACCTGGTGACAAACCAGTTAACCAATAGCAACATAATATTTAGTTTGCCAATTTATTAAAATACTTTGCCGGGCTAACAACTTGGTTTGATCTGAAAACATTTTTTTTTAAACGTGCTATTCTGTATTGGGGAGGTGGCTACTAATAACAAAAATTTAAATTATATATAACCTAAATTTACAGATATGATTAAATAATGATAAATAACTTTAAAAGATGCCTAATAATATGGTATGTGAAAACATTTAAAAGTCTCAACTTGAGTAAGACATTTAGCTCTGAGCGTAGTGCTGAATCTTAGAAGAGAGCTGAACTTCTTTGGGTGAAAAAAAAAGTGATTTAGTTAAAATTACTGAGAACAGATACAAATTAGTGCTGTTTGAAATTATGAGAAGGACTGGCTGCTACCGTTAAATATCCTTATAATTTCATCATGGGCTTTAAATTAGTTCCTGGTTATGTTGTGAATATTCATAACAAGACATTTACCACATGAACAATTTCAACATACACATTTCAGTATCATTGATTACATTCTTCAAGTTTTCCATCCATCGTGCTTTCATTTTCCAAATGGCTCTACCACCATTCACATAAAACAGTGTCCCCTAACCACAAACTTCACTCTCTCCTCTCCTTCCCTCTCCTGGTAGTCATTAGTAATCTTTGATTTCTGCGCATTAGCTTATTTCATATAAGTGAGATCACCCATCTTGTGGCATGCATCAAGACTTTAGTTGTCTTTTAATACTGAGTAGTATTTCATTGTGTCTGTTTGGCAAATTTTGTTTATCCATTCATCTTTTAATAAATATTTTGATTGTTTCCACTTTTTGCTACAGTGACATCGTTAGAGACTTTCTGTTTGTGTTTATTCTCTTACTTCTGTGTATATTCCTAAGACTGAAAATGCTGCTTTAGACAGGTAGTTCTGTGTCCAACTTTGTGAGAAATGCCAAACTGTTCTCACCAGTGACTGTGTCATTTTACCTTCGTGCCAGGATGAGGTAGATCACTTCTTGAATGTGATTGTCGCAAACGGATATTCTTTACTATAAAATTCCTACAATAGCAATTGAACCAAATCGTGACGTTACAATCCTTAACTGTACATATAGAGCTAAACTACTAGACTATGTGTAATGAATTTTTTGTTTTTGTTTAAATGAAGAGTTACTTCACTTTATATGAGTGTCATTTAAATGTAATTTAATATGGTCATCTTCACTGAAAACTAGGTTCACATCCAAATTTCTGTTTATGCCTAGAATTCTTATTTGTACAATTAAAAGAATGACAGAGGAGGGGAAAGGGATTGAAAATTTGTGATGTTAATGCATTAATTTCCTAAATGAATGAAATCTTATATTTATTGTAATCCTAAAATGTTCCTTTTTGTAGGAGTCTCCAAGTTTTTCCATAATGGATTCTGCTTAAGAAAAGATGCTATTGCTGCCAGTATTCAGAAGATTGAGGAAATTCTGCAGTGGTTTGAAAACCAGGAGCAGCTTAATTTTTATGCAAGTTCATTACTGTTTGTTTATGAAGGTTCATCTCAGCCAACCACTACAAAATCGAATGACAGAACTTTGGCGGAAAAGCTTTTGTCCAAAGGACAACTGTCAGATACAGAAGTCTTGGGATACAATAATAACTTCCACGTGTTGAGTTCAACAATGAATGGAAAAATCGAGGCTTCAGTAGGCAAAAGTTTATCCAAAATGTATGCTCGTCACAGGAAAATATATTCAAGAAAGCATCACAGTCAGGCTTCATTGAAGGTTGAAAATCTGGAGCAAGACAATGGGTGGAAAAGCACGCCCCAGGAACATTTAAATGGAAATGTGCTTTCCAAACTGGAACAAGTTTTCTACCACCTTCCCACAGGTTGCCAAGAGGTTGCAGAAGTAGAAGTGCGAATGATAGATTTTGCTCATGTGTTCCCTAGCAACACAAAAGATGAGGGGTATGTTCATGGGCTCCAGCATTTAGTTACTGTGCTGCGAAGTATTTTAGACCATTGAGTCCTTTGATGCAATCTTTGGAAGCGGTAGGCGGTCACAAGGGAACAGTGGTCAATATCCCTGTACTTGTAATACTATGTAAAAAAATTTGTATTGTGAGTCTACATTATATTTGTCTTTATACTTTTGGTAGAAGGGTTAACTTTTTTATAATCTTACTCAGGAAAATATTTGTTCATTAGAAAACTATGAAGAATAAGGAAACTTAGGAATGTTAAGCAGGGACCGTGGTGGTACATGGCTTTTAATGATCTATTTTGCTCAAGCAAAATGTAAACCATTTTTCAGTCATTAAGAGTTTAGTTAACCTTCTGTAGCAAATTTATCATGAAATCTCTGTCCACCCCACTCTGACAGTGAGCCATATGAAACTCCCATCACTAGGACCCCTACGGAACTCTAGCAAGCACAGGTGGATGCCCTCAGTATCGCTATGTATGATGTTATTAAAACTGGAGAAAATGTACTTCAGAAATGCGCACTGTTTAGGTTCTCTATTAAAAGTTCAGACCAGCATATCAAATGGTGCTTCTTGGTGGATTTAGAATTGTTTGTATTTCAAAAGCAGATTTTTCCCTTTAATTTTTAGGTATGCAGACATAATGTTTCAAAAATAGTACACTTTCAGGAAAAAGCACAACAGCAATGTGAAAGAAACAACAGTGACAAATTCTTGCCAGAGATAGGAGAAGAGAGAAGTGATTTACAAGGAACAAAAATATTTATCTTAAAAAATCTTTCATTTATGGAAAAATTGGACTTACCAAGGTACAAGGGGTCTCATTGGCCACAGCATCCCTTTTCCTCATAGCTGTAGCCTCAGAGGGTGGATAATTGAAGATTTGTCTTATTTCTCCTTTAAACAACTTCTGAGAGCTGGCTTTTTTTTTTTAATTCAAATGTTATATTTCCATTTAAGCAGTAATATAAACATGTTGCTAAAAATAGTGTTTCTCAGAATTCTTCGAAGGACATCTAGTAATGCATTACTAAAAATACTCATATGTTTATTGGTACATGATATAGAGTTCGATACACACCTAAATTCATCTTCTCGCCCACTCTTCCTCAAAACAGTTTTATATCACGTTCAATGGAAACATTATAATTTACTAATTTTATGGAGGGCAATGCTACTTTTCCTGCAAAAGAAAGCTAGATTTTTAAGTATTATCTGGGTTTCATACTTATCAATTCACAAAAGAGGTATTTTTAATTAAAAAATGTAATTCTTGGAAATTAAATTTACAAATATGTTTGATATTTATGTTCCCGCTATGGGCATTTCGATTCACTAATAACACTTCTGCATTGCTGAAGAATTTTGCCATTTTCCTGGAAGAGGTTTAAAGTTGTGAATTGTTTAAATACCCTTGCCCCTCAATAATTTACAAATTAAACCTTTAAATCCAAATGGCTGGTTTGTCGTATGGGAGAAAGTACCCCAAATTTATGTTTATCTTCCCACCTCTCCCCTGAGGATACTTTGAAAATACCTGCTTCCAAACAGTTCTACCAAATACTCAATAAATTGTAGTTTTGGTAAACCTATTAAATCTGATATACATAACTAAAAATTCATATGCAATTTTTCATAGCAAAATTTGATGGCGTTTTCCATAGAGAATTCAGTGTCTCTACTACCTAAGCAATTATTGGCTGTAGCTTTTTTTGTGGAGATTAATTTTAAAACAATGTCAGAAAATTTATTCATATTTTTTTTTTCTCCTACAATATGGAGCTTTGTGGCTATTTGGGAAGTTGTTCAATAAATCTTAAACTCAGATAATTAAATACCACTTTGAATTTAAGACAGGAGGCTTTTTTCAATTTATGAGTTAGCATCAGCCTATGTACAGTGAATTTAATAAGCTTAAGTATTACCAGATTGTTTTTGCACATTTTAGCTCAATAAAGTCTGAATCAACTGAATAAAGATTTTCATTATTCGTGTTGAGAAGTATGCATTTGTGACGTCAATGTCTTACATTGGTGACTTTAGTAGATCGTGTTCTTACTTTGTTTTACTACAGGAAGTGCTTGCTTCTCTTGTTCTGCTTTTCAGGGAAGGTATTGACATTTAATTCTGTTTGTTTACATTTTATATCACTGTTATCCAAGGCCCATTTTTGTTTTAGAAGATTGATAGCCTCAGAAACTTATGGGGCAGTTCTCTCAAATGGTTGCTGTGAGTCAGAATCGACTCTGGCTGGGAGGGGAAGTAAGCTTCTGTGTGACAGAATAAGTATTTATGTAACTGACATGACTCTTTTACTATCTAGTCATTTAATATGCTGAAATTTACCACTATGGAATGAATAATCACTATTTAATCTTATTTGGATGTGTAATTATTTAATATGGAGATAATCCTGGGTTAATAAGATAATCATATGTCCCCTCACCCAGGACAGCATTATTTTAGTGTATTTCTTGTGGAATTTGCTCACGAAAGAACTTTGAGGAGTTGTGAATAATGACTAATACATGAGTAAAAAAGTTAAATTGTATGATAGTTTTATAATAAAGTACATTAATTGATATTTTATTACGGATGACAATTGTTGCATAGATTCAAATGAATTAAAAATCAATGACAAAATGGTAACTATTTTATCCAAGTAGTTTTTTAAGAAACATGTATAAGCATGTGTGTATCGAGTGACTCTTACCACGGAGCGTGTGGTCTTTGTAACTCAGTATGCATTCTCTGGGTGTCTGGAAAGATTGTCCTCTTTATGACTCTACACTACAATTGGCTATGTTCCACTGAGTAAGAATTTTTTTTTTAATTTGATTGAGTATAATTTTGTCTCATGATTTCCACAATGGTGTTCTTCATATCACCTCTCATGAAGTATTTTTCAAGTTTATAACAATTAAAGAGACAGACATTAAATTCTAGAGCTTTTTCTACTACAATTCTATTACTTCATGGAGCTGACCATGCGTTTGGTCCTAGCCTTTGGAGCGGTCCAGGAATCGGTATAGAAGGACGGTAAAGCAGTGAGAGCTGTAGTTGTGCAGTTACAAGTCGGAGCTGACTTGATGGCCATGAATGGTGGTAATTTTGGTTTTGGAGTTAATAGAAATTGTGTCCTTTTTTTTTAAAGGTCAACATTTTGATACCATTTTATCTAAACAGTTTGGCATTTGTTATCTTAAAACCTGATTTGCTTTGTAATTTTATAATACTTCATAATATTTCTTATCCAGTGCTTTCAACCCTGATTTGATATATTTTTAGCCTCACTTGTCCTTTTTAGTTGTCTGGATAGTGTGTTGTTTCATAAGCTAGGAGAGCTCAGTTTCTTTCTTAAAAACTGTCAGTTTTGGCATCTGAAGAAGTAGCACTTGTATATTAATGCCATGAGAGTTATCTTTGCAGGCCTTATTTCTTACTTTATTAAACAATGCTTCCTGGATGTCTACCACGTGCCACACGATTTTAGACCCAATCAGACAAGTCCCTGACCATTTCCATTCTTTTCTAGATGGGATGGGGACTCAAAATATATACAGGAAGAAAGACATTTAACAGCAACTCAAAGTTATACGAAGTTAAAATAGTAAGTATTGAGTTGCGATGAAGCAAGTAACTGTGTTAGGGTAAGAATAATATTTTCCAGCACTGTAACCTATATTTGATGTCTGGTTTTTGGTAATAAATTACAGATAGCATATATAAAGGCCTTAAGATTTCACTTTTCTTGCCAGTAAAGGTGTGTTTACTTACACTCCATTTACAGTAGTGTTTAACACAACATTAATTTGACAAGCATCCTGTGACATATTTGCAAGCAAATTCCTACACTTTTTAATTGAATTTTATAATTTCATACCAATATTTGAACCCCCAATCTTCAAATCACTGGAATTTAAAATTTGGCATTGAATAAGAAATTACTTTTTGATGTATAGAGTAGTTTTTATCGCTCCTTAAAATGCTTGTTTTTAAGCATTTTATGAAGTTTGGGACCTCCATGTTTTTTGAGTTAAATGTTTAAAGTGCCACTACTTTCAAAGACCTGATAAGAACATAGTACTCATGTGAATGGACAAATTGATAACTATTTTTAAGATTTATTAAAAAATTATCATCCTATAGTTAAATTTTGGCCTGGTATTTATTCACTAATATATTAACAGATTAACTATGAAGTAAACAGTCTGAAATATGTATGATGCACCTGAATGGAAATGGAAATGGTGTGCACAAAGACACTTTACTATGGGGATTGTACTGGAAGGCAAAGAAAGCATGTGAAGTTGCCCCCACAGTTGTGTTCGTAGTGACTGTGCAGAAATGGAAAACTTGTACTTGATGAATGGATGTCCTTGGTCTGGTCTCAGTCACTTTGGTTTAAATGTCTAAATATCTTTGATTTTTAATGTGTAATTTGTACTATTAGGGGGTTATTGACTGCCGAGGCTACTGTTGATATGTGATTTGTGTTTTTGTTTTATAGAATTATCTAATGTGACATACCAATTTTTATAACTTAAGTGATATTTAGATATTCTAATGACTGTATATTTGACAGCCTATTAAAATGTTTTCCATTGGAGCTCTTCTCATTTGTCATAGCGCGTCTCATCATTGTTTGAAAATGTTATGCGTTCAACAGCTTCCTTAATTGCCAGAAGCTGTAGGAACCCTAGGGGTACAAAGATGAGATATTGGTGCAAAGAAGCATACACATTGGGATGATAAAGTGTGTGAACGCTCTGATAAAAATATTTTTTTTTCTATGTCATCATCATTCTCCTTGGAAAAGTTTACTCCGAGGGAAAAATGTACTTTCTTGTGGCTTGCAACCCAATGCGTAAGCACTCTGCCACCAGAATACCTCTTTACCCAGGACTAGGAGATTTTAAAGAGCTAATATGGTTGATCCTGAATCTCAAGATACATCCTGTCTGGCGGGGAAAACCAGTAGCAACTGTGGGATAAAGTATTGGGCTATGACTGGTCCTTACAAGGTTCAGCAGCAATGTGAGAGAGGAGGGTCCTTTCTGAGGGCAGGAGAGAGTGCCGTTCGCAGCATCATTGCAATGTGAGTTACGGCATGTTTTAGAGAAGAAAACAGATCGAGTTACGGCATGTTTTAGAGAAGAAAACAGATCCCCAAATCAAAAAGACTATACGGGCACATTTTAAAGTCTTTAAAAGAATAAAGACATAGCAGACGAGGAAGACTATAAGCAGGAGGCCTTCTTACTGCTGTCCACAGATTCCCAGAAACTTGACTTCTTAAAAAAGGAAAACTCACAAAGTCTTGGTTGATGGCAGATGAGCTCATGACAGAAGGAGCAAACAGACTATACACTATTGCGGGCAGAAAAGCTTTAAAGACTGCTAGTGCCCTCCAACCAAAGCATGACTGACCATGGAGATCCTGCACCCCAGATTCTGTCAGGGGTACACACACCAGGAAAATTCTTAAGGATGAGGCTATGCCTCCGACTGGCTCAGGGACTTGGAGCTGCTCCATCTGGGGAAAGCTTTTCACAGTCCCCATGAACGGTCAGAATTCAAAGGAGGCCGAATCTGTGGAAACTCAAAACTGGATTTAGGGCGCTCACTGTAAAGCACGAACTGCCAGAAAAACATCTGTCTTGGGAGAAGTTCAGCTAGCATGGTCATTAAAAGCAAGTTTGGTGAAACTTTGTTTTATGCACATAAACTATTCACTGCCATGGAGTTGATGCTGATAGTGACTGTATAAAAGAGGGTAGAACTGCCCCTGTGGGTTTCTGAGATGGTAGCTCCACGGGGAAAGAAAACCCCATTTTCCCCTCACCTAGCGGATGGTAGTTTCACATTGCAGTTGGCAGCCCAACATGTAACCAGTATGGCACACTTGGCATTTTCTAAGTAGCTACCAGTGACAGGAATAGGAAACCATACTTGGTAAACTGGGGAACAGTGAAAACAAAGGACTGAACACAACGGATTAACAGTGGCAGTAACAATGGGTTTAAGAGCAGTCCACGTTCAATTCTGTTGTACAGAAGATTACCGAACAGGTTTTGACCCCGACACCTAACACCACCACTAACTCAGTTGTTCGCAAACCGGGTGCTCAGAATTGAAGTTCTAATACATGCTCCAGAAGGAGGTTTTCAGTCCCTCTTATGCCTCTACTATGTGGTACATTAGGAGGAAGGGCAATAGTATGTGAAATAGTTTTTCCTTGTTCTCGTTACTGTCATGATCCCAGTTCGACCTTACAAACCTGGTTAGACCAGATGATGCAGAGTGATGCAGATGGGAACTGGAAGCACAGGGAATCCAGGACAGATGAACCTCTCAGGACCAGTGGTGAGAGTGGGGATACCGGGAGGGAGGAATGAAGGTGGGGTAGAAGGGGAGAGCCGATTATAAGGATCTACGTATAGCTTCCTCCCTGGGGGATGGACAACAGAAAGGTGAGTGAAGGGAGACATCGGGCAGTGTAAGATAAAATAATAATTTATAAGTTATCAAGGGTTCATGAAGGAGGGGGGAGCGGGGAGGGAGGGAGAAAAAAAATGAGCTGATTCCAGGAGCCCAAGTGGGAAGCGAGTGTTTTGAGAATGATGAGGGCAACGAATGTATAAGTGTGCTTTACACAATTGACGTATGTATGGATTGTGATAAGAATTGTATGAGCCCATTACAATGATTAAAGAAAATAGTGATGAAAGAAAGAAAATAGGGAAGCCCACTACTGTAGAACCCAAATTACAATGACTTGTAAGGTGCTGGATCTCTGGGGGTGGCTGGCCTTAGCACACTCAGAGAAGGGCTCCCCAAACTCACTGCTGTTGAGTCACTACTGACTCATAGTGGCCTTATAGGACAGGGTAGAACTGCCTCTGTGAGTTTACAAGACCGTAACTACAGGAGTAGAAAGCCCTGTCTTTCCTTTGAGGAGCTGCTGGTGGGTTTGTACCACCGACCTTGCAGATTGCAGACCAACCCATAACCACTATGCCACCAAAGTGGAAAAGTCTTATAAACCCTTGCTTTTCCATCTTTAAGGTGTAAAGTAATGATGGGGGAGTTTTGTTAGAATACAGATTCTGACTCTAGGTGTAGATGGGGTCTTGGCTGGTGTGGGCCTGTAGGCCACACTCTGAGGAACAATATTTGCAAAAGTTCCCTGGGGGCAGGGTATGCAGTAGAACTTGGATGACTGAGCAGAAACCAGAGCTGTTTCAGATAAATGAATTTAGACTTTTATGCGTAGATCAAGGTACTCCTAGCCACTGTGGTGTGGAAGAAAAGTTCATCTACTAGGTAGATTAGGACAATAACTTCTATCTCCTGCGCCAGGTGTTGGAAATCCTGTAATAGTACATGTATCTTTTTCTATTTTTGTGCCATTGGACTTTTGTGTATGATCATTTGCCACTGTAAAAAAATTATTCTGCAGACATTTGCTAATTATATTGCAGTTGACTTCTATCAACTTTCTGAAGATACTTCGGGCACACATAACATACCCTATATACTCGAGCATAAGCTGACCCGAATATCAGCCGAGGCAGCTAATTTTACCACAAAACTGCATTAAAAATGTGCTGAAAAACTCAGCTTATACACGATTATATTCGGTAATTGGTTTCAATGTCCTGAAAGAATAAAAACCAAATACTTATGTATTTAAGAGAAATTAGGAAGGTCTATTGTTTTAATGATCAGTTATTAATTTGGTACACTTAAGGCCCCTGGGATGAACACAAAGAAAACCATGAATTTGGAAGTACGTGCACATTTATGATCCTGAAGGGTGTCATTGCCTGTACTTTGGAGATTGTTGTTGTAAATGCATTTAAATAACAAACAGTTTCAGGGTTTGAATCTACTTGACAAAATAGTCTCAGCTTTGTAAGTTTATAAAGAAATATAACTTTGTCTCCTCACTTCCTGGTTTTCACTCCCTACTGTGGTTGAGCCTGACCACTCAGGTTATATCAGAGACAGAGGACAATTTTAAGCAATGAGCCCGCCTGCCCTACATCTCTCTCAACTGTCAGCGAAGCAATTCTGAGTCATAGTGACTCTTAGGGTCGCTAAGGCTCCACATCTTGACCGCAGCAGAGAGTGACTGAGTGGTGGTTATCACTGGGCTGCAAGGTCCGCAGTTAATTCACTGGGCTTTTTACTCTTGAAAAGAGTTACAGTCTTGGAAACTCACAGGGCCCATTCTAGTCTGGCTTATAAGGTCGCTATGAGTCAGCATTGACTCATTGGCAGTGGGGGTTAGTAGAGTGGCTGGTGGTTTGAACTGCTGACCTTGCAGGTAGCAACCCAATATGTAATCCATTCTGCTACTAGGGCACCCTTTATTACATCAATTACATAAACTCAAAAGCTCACTGCCATCGGGTTGCTTCTGACTCAGCAACCTGGGGCGGAGTAGAACTGCCCTTTTGAGGTTCTGAGACTTCAAACCTTACAGAAGTGGAGAGCTTCTTTGTCCTGGAGAGTGGCTGGGGAGTTTTAGTCACTGACCTTTTGGTGAGCAGGTCAATGCTGCTGCACACTACACTTACAGAGCTCCTTTTATGGCTGTGTACTATTAAAAAAAAAAACTTGCTCCCATAGCAACCCTATAGTAGCAGTTTAAATAACCACCTTTTATCTATGAATAAACAACAAGTCAGCAGGCTGGTTTTGTTGGGTTTATTCTTCTCGGCAGTCAGCTTGCTCTTCCGCTGGGGGAGGGTTGGGCTAGTCTACGGGACGGCAGTGATGTGTTTTATATCCCTTCCGCAGGCTAGCTCAGCATTTTATTAGTGGTAGAGGCCCAGGAGCAGAAGCTGAACCATACACACACTATCCAAGCTTTTGTTTGAGTCAAGTTTGCTGGTATTGCCAACTCAAGGTCAGTGTTGGAGAATACTGACCAACGAGCATGAAAAACAATGCAGCCAACCATATACCAGTCACTTCAATCCCAGACCCGTTTGTCCAGGGGAACAGCCAAGGGAGACTCGTCTTGGCCCATGATTTCATCAAGCAGCAATGTGGAAGTCGGTGGAGAAATGTGGGGACAATGTGGATATTTAGCATTAATCAGGGCCAGTAGCCAATGCAGAAACGAGAAGGCCTTTTCTTGTTCCTTTGGATTTCATCCACATTTTCACCTATTTTCATCGCCAGTGTTAGGTGCCACTGAGTCAGTTCTGACTCATGACGACCCCACACACAAACACTGCGCGATCCTGCGGCATCCTCACAATTGTTCCAATGCTTGAGCCCATTGTCACACCCACAGTCTTCGTTTCCACATACTTTACCAAACCCACCGGTCTTCTCCAGGCCTGGTGTCTCCTGACAACGTGTTCAAAGTCTGTGAGAGGAAATCTCGCCATCCTTACCTCTCAGGAGACACTCACTCTGGCGGTACTTTTTTCAAGACAGATTGGGTTGTGCTTTTAGCAGTCCACGGTCCTTTCAATATTCTTCACCAGCACCAGACTTTAAACGCATTGATTTTTCTTCTATCTACCTTACCTCATTCAGTGTCCATCTCTCACATGCATATGAGGTGTGGAAAATACCATGGCATGGGTCAGACTCACCTTCCTCCTCAAAGGAACAACATCCTTGCTTTTCAATATTCTAACAAGATCTTGTGCAGCAGATTTGCTTAATGCAGCTCATCTTTTGCTCCCTTGACTACTGCTTCCACGATCATTGATTGTGGGCCCAAACAAGATAAACGTGACAACTTCAATCTTTTCTCAGCTTCCTGTGATATCACCTATTGGTCTAGTTGTGAAGGTTTCGGTCTTCTTTACACTGAGTTGTCATCCATCCTGAAAGTTGCAGGCATTGATCTTCACCAGCAAGCACCTCACGTCCTCCTCACTGTCAGCAATCAAGGTTGTGTCCCCTACATATCAAAGGTTGTTCATTGCCATTCCTCCAATCCTGAAACCTCATTCTTCTTCATATAATCTAACGTCTGAATTTTTGCTCAGCACACAGATGAGTAAGTATAATGAGAACATACAACATTGACACACACCTTTCCTGATTTCAAACCAAACAATGTTCCCATGTTCCGTTCTCTTGATCCATGTACAAGTTCTGAATGGACACAATGAAATGTTTTGGAATTCCCATTCTTCTTAAGGCATAGTCAATGAAATACAAGTAAACATATTTCTGGGGAAAAGACAGAAATTTCTCCTCCTGTAACAGTTAAAGTCTCAGAAACGAACAAGGCAGTACTACCCTGCCCTACAGGGTTGGCCACAACTTGATGGCAGTGAGAAATACCTTTCTGGTATTGTTTTATTTTAAGACTATAAAGTCTCCCCTAGTGGCACTTTGAGTTAGACATTGGACTGTTAGCTGAAAAGTTGGTAGTTCAAAACCACCAGCTGCTCCACAGGAGAGAAAGGAGGTTGGGCTATTTGATCCTATAAAGGTTTGCAGTCACGGACACTCTATTTTATAGGATGGCTAAAAGTGGGAATCCACTTTGTGGATGTGGATTTTGTTTTGTATTTTATTTAAAGAATGGAAACACTTAGCACTTCGCCTTGATTTATCTAAGGCAGTCAGTGTATTCAATCCCTAATATTTAGTTTCTAGATCTAGGATAATTCTGGCCAACCTCCAGTAGGATGATGAATTGGATTTAAAACTCACTCATGGCCTTGTAGTTGACGGCGACTCACAGCGACCCTATAGGACTGGGTAGAACTGCTCCTGTGAGTCTTCAAGACTGTAACTCTTTTTTTTTTTTTAATAAATTGTTTTAAGACTAACTTTATGGGACCAAAAAGCCCCGTCTTTCTCCCTCAGAGCTGCTGGACACTGCCGTCCATGCGAAGCACAGCCCAACAGATAGCCACTATACCAATAACAAAAGCGTTTCTAGGCTGCCCATTTACCTTGTTCTTCAGAGCTTTAGTAGAGGTCTTGCTTTTACAAAAAGGTCCAAGTATTCACCTCTTTGCAAGTAAGTTTGTTTATTCAAGTATCACAATTTTTAAAAAAACTTTTTGCCAAAATCCTTCCAAAAGGTAGTATGCACTTTCGTATATTATCAGAAGCATCTATTGAAGGTGACTGGTTTTCCTCCCACACCTGAGGTGATTTTCTCCCCCCCCTTAACCTGGAGGTGATATGTGTTCTCTAGCCACTTCTAGAATTATTACCATCCCTGCCTTTTTCCTTAAATAAAACAAAGTAAGCTTTTTTTGTTTGTTTTTATTTTAATAAATCATTTCATTGGGGGTTCTTAAAGCTCTTATAACAATCCATACATCAATTGCTTCGAGCACATTTGTACATATGTTGCCATCATTTCAAAAACATTTTCTTTCTATTTGAGCCCTTGGTATCAACTCTCACCACCCTCCCCATGAACGCTGGATAATTTATAAATTATTTTTATATCATCCACTGTCTCCCTTCACCCACGTTTCTGTTGTTCACCCCCCTGCAGGGGTGGGGTGGGTGTTGTACATCCATCTTTGTGATTGGTTCCCCCTTCTGCCACCTTCCTCTCATCCTCATGGTATCGATGCTCTATTGGTCCTGAAGGATTTATCTGTCCTGGATTCTGTGTGTTGAGAGCTCTTATCTGTACCAGTGTACATGCTGTGGTCTAGCCAGATTTGTAAGATAGAACTGGGGTTATGATAGTGGCAGGGGGGTTGGGGAGGAAGTAATAAAGAACGAGAAGAATGTTGTGTGTTTCATCAGTGCTATACTGTACCCTGGCTCACTGGTTCCTTTCTTGTGACCCTCCTGTGAGGAACTGTCCAGTTGTCTACAGATGGGCTTTGGGTCTCCATTCTGATCTTCCTCATTTGCATCAAAATGGTTGTTTGTTTTGGGTCTTCGGATGCCTGATCCCTCTTCCCAAAGACACCTTGTGATCACCTGAGTTTGTGAGCCTCTTTCAGGCTGGCTTTGTTGCTTCCCTGCTAGATGGCCGCTTGTTTAACTTCAGCCCCTAAGACCCCAACGCTGACAAAGCGAGTTCTTATGAAGGACTTGTTCACCCTCCTTATTACAGTTGTCGGTTGATGGCCCCCTCCCACTTGAGGTTAATTTTAACACCGGCTTCCAGTCACACTCTCCATCCCAGTGTGTAAACATATTCTTGGTGATTTCCAGGTATAAAAGGGTGATTTTCCTAACACTCAGTCCCAGACCTGACTGCCACCAAGTCGTTCTTGACTCATTGCAACCCTGTACAGTGTTTCTGAGACTGTAACCCTTAACTTCAATATGTACACAATTGAACTACTGATAGTTCTCTAAAATTCTTCCTCCTTGAGTTCTCAGTTCTGTTAACCCGCTTTCCATTTCCTCATGTAACAAAAGTTGAAGTCATTTTTCATTTCTCTCTTTCCTTATTCCCCAAGTCCATATCATTTGCAAATCTGGTTGGCTCTCCCTTCAGAATACATTCAAAATCTGGAAAGGGGCCAATATGGTTGCCAGATAACACGCCCGGAAAGATTTCCTCAGCAAATGCCAGGGCGCTTCCCCTAGGAGGGGTACCCGCACTCCGCATTTGAGAAACTCAAAAGGTAAGGAAACCAAATTTTCTTGAAGTGGGAGATCAGCAATGCCTGCTGACAGACGAGTGGACGGACGCCAGAGCCCCCTTTGTGTGCCTCCCCTTCCCTGTGCAAAGCCACCCTTCTGGGCCACTGACCCCAGCCGTCTGAACTCGCTTCGCTGGCCTCTGGGACCCGTGTGGATAGTGGACCACGTGGGCAGCTTGGTGCAAACATTTCCAGGGCCCAAGCAATGCTTTCCGCGATTTTTCTTTCTTTTTCCTCCTTTTCTGCTTTCTTCCCCATCTCCACCCCACCCCTCCCCCAGTCCCAGTGTGTGCCAGAGACATACACACAGTACACTATAAAAGGAGCAGGCATCCCCACACAAGGCAGTTTCATTTTTTATTATATTTTCTTTGAGGTTTAAAAAATTATTTTGTAAATGTAACACTATTCTTTTTTTCTAGTTCTCACCTACTTCCTCTTCCCCTGGGACTCCACCACCCTGAGTATGCAGCTACCTCCAAGGCAAACCAGGGCGGACTGAAGATCTGGGTGCAGCCACCCACACAAAGGCTCCCCGCCACTTTCCTCCGGGGGTGCAGCTGCGTCCATGTTCACAAGGCCATAACAAAACCTTCTAGCACCGACGCCCAAACTGCCACCTAGTCCATCTTCCTCACATCACCAGACAAGAGCCTCTACCCCACGAGCCCCCCAGCAGCTGGCAGGCCAACAATAGCCGCATCACAATGCCAGGGAAACCAAGTACCTTCAGAATCAGATTGCTGCTCACCACCTTCAACCTCTGTTATCTACTTTTTAAAAATTCATTTTATTCGGGGTTCATACAACTCTTGCCACAATCCATACATCCATCCATTGTGTCAAGCACATTAGTACATTTGTTGCCCTTCACTTAAGCACCTGGCATGAGCTCCCCCTTCCCTCATGAACCCTTGATAATTTATAAATTATTATTTTGTCATATCTTATACTGTCCGATGTCTCCCTTCACCCACTTTTCTGTTGCCCATCCCCCAGGGAGGAGGTTATATGTAGATCCCTGTAATCGGTTCCCTCTTTCCACCCCACCCTCCCTCCACCTGTTATCTGCTTTTACAGCCATGCGTGTGAATAGTCTTCTTAGAAATCTCCTGCTTTCCTTCTTGCCACCATATGGTCTTCTTCCACATGGAGCCGGGACATATATTTTAAAACACAAGTCAATTTGTTTCAGTTTCCTACTTAAAGCCTTGAATAGTTTCCTAATCATGATCTCATTTGCTACCTCGTTGCCCTTTGGCAAAGAAATGGCTTGTCTCTGCCTTTCTTTGGAACTTCCTTCCCCCACATATTCAACGCACTATAGGCCTCTGCTCATGTACCAGGACAACAGAAAACTAGGGAAACCAGCAGGTTACTATTAGAACAGGGATGAGGGCGTCCCGGGCGGGGCATGCTCAGAAATTCAAGCTCCTGGCCAGGAAGGGGTGGTACACCTAGGCCAGGTGAGTTTAATTCAGCCAATGGGGACAACCAGTGCTGTTGACCACGCCTCCCAGCGGAGAACCTGCTGCCTTTCTTTATCTCAAGCTGCTCCTCAAAGGCCTTGCAGCAATCTCCTCTGGCCTCAGGACTCCGCGGGACGGTGTGAAGCGCCCTGAGGTGCCTGTGTTAAACCTGAAACTTCTAACCTTTATAAAAAACCCTCTTGGATCACAAACCAGGCTTCTGCGTGAATTCTAGTGTGTGTGATGCCAGGGACGGAGGTACACCCACCTGAGGAGACCTAACAGTCACCAGAAGCCAGGGTCGTAAACGTTAATGATACAGGCCGGTTCATAGCCGGCCACTTTTCAGTCAGCATCAGGTCTCTCTCTAGTCCTTGGCCTCTCTGTCACATGGTCTCTGGGTCTCTGCCTCCATGGGCCAGGAAACCTGGTGGCTGCCCTGCATCACCGCCCCATAGTCTTCGGGGTGGGGTTCCTCCTGTCCTGTCACTTTGGGCAGGGATCTTGCACATGGTGTACTGGTGACTCTTCTCTCGGCAGTCACGAGAATCTCTCTCTCTCTGCGTCTGAAATGGTTCTCTTATGCCAAGAGGAATGGCAACACGGACCGATTCCTTTATTAGGATTTCATGCCCTCTATTTGTAGGACCTGCCCCAACGGTGGGTGTTAATGGGAAAACGGATAAAAAAGTCATAGGTAGTTAATTTCACTTGACCGAAGGCTTGAAAAAGTCCATGGAGAAATTGGAATTCAAAGAGAGTGGAATTTTATTTCATGTTTATTTATTTTTTATTAAAAGATAATTTTATCGGGGGCTCTTACAACTCTCATTACTATCCATACATCAACTGTATCAGGCATATTTGTACATATGTTGCCATCATTCTTTTCTAGACTTTGACTTTCTATTGGGCCCTTGGAATCAGCTCCTCTTTTTTTCCCCTCTCCCACACCCTAATAGTGGAATTTTACCACAAACGTTTTGAACACACACACACACACACACACACACACACACCATGAGCAGCTGTGTGAGTGAGCGTAGGCCTGTCCTGGTGGCTCAATGGTTAAGTAGTTGCCTCTAACTAAAGGCTTAGCAGTTTGAGTCCCTTCAGCCAGTCCAAGGGATCTGCTTCCACACATATTATAGTCTGGAAAGCCTTATGGCCCAGCTCCATGTCACATCAGCTCACTATGAGACAGAAACGACTGATGAAACCCATCAAAGAGTTTCAGTTTCAAATGCCTTCTAAGCCCCTGCTATTGCTTGTCTTTGCAAACTTGTGTTTTCACATCTTAGGCAGGGGTGTGTCTCAGCTCCTTGTTTTTTATTACCTCCTCAGGACGCCCTTGGTCTGTGGAGCAGGCTTCAAGGAAGTGTGAGGAATGATCAACTGGGTCCCAGTGCATCGGCACCGCCCCCACGCCCCCAGAATGTTAACTTTGCTTTAAACTGCACTCAGTACCTCCCACGGCCCTAGCACTTCTAACTATTTACTATATCTGAATCTTCAATGTCTTCAGAAACCAACAGACTATCAACCCACCTCAGATCTTAAGCGTAACAGCACTCGCCGACCAAACCCAAACCAACTTGACTGCCAGTGAGTCCATTCGGACTCATATGGACCCTGCGGGTCAGAGTAGAACTTGCCCAGGGTGTCTGAAGCTGACGCAGTAAATCATGATTGAAACAGAAGGTCTCGTGTATTTCCACCGCTGACTGGTAGGTTTGAACGGCCGATCTTTCGTTCTTTTTAAAAACCATTTTATTGGGGGCTCGTACAACTCTTATCACAACCCCTCCATCCATCCATCCATCATCCATCCATCCATCCATCCATCCATCCATCCATCCATCCATCCATCCATCCATCCATTGTGTCAAGCACATTTGTACATTCGTTGCCCTCATCGTTCTCAAAATATTTGCTTGCCACTTAAGCCCTTGGTATCAGCTCCTCATATTTACCCCTCCCTCCCCACTCCCCTCTCCCTCATGATAATTTATCAATTATTATTTTGTCGTGTCTTACCCTGCCCCACGTCTCCCTCCAGACTGCTGATCTTTCTATCCTCATACATCATGCATGCCGGTCTGCCCCTGACTGTCTGGGAAGGATATTTCACTTTGTTGAAGTGAATCATAATAGCCACTGGAACAAGCAGAGGAGGCGATGGCACTGTTACTAACATTCCCCCTCACAGGAGAGCAGCAGCACACGTGGTTCTTGTCAGGTGTTGTCTGCTCAGTCCTGACTGACAGCGACGCTTCCCCAGCATTGCCGGCCTGAGCCATCCACCGTCACAGCTGGGTTCCAGTCATGCTTGCAGCCACCATGTCAAGTCATTACATTGAGGATTTTCCTCTTTGTCACGGACCTCTCCATTATCAAGCATGATGTCCGGGGACTGGCCCCTCTCGATAACACAGGTTGCTCATATGGAACCATTTTTATCTTCCCAGAGAAGAGCTTTATTCTCCATTTCTTATCTAAGGAAAGGTCACAGCGATCGTCACTTTAAGGATTTCAACCTAGGCACGAGAGGCCAACAGATCTAAGTATCACACCAGATTGTGTGAGTTCCCAGTTCTGCAACTTCTCTAATAAGAGATGACCCAGACTAGTGAGCATGTACTGCTTCAAAATTAAACATGGAAACGATCTTCCAGCTTAAAGAGTGTTTTTGTGGGCTCTGGGTTTTGTGGAGTTGTCCTGCATGGTGGGGCAGACATTTGACAGCCACAGCCCAAATCATATTGTTTCCATTTGTGAGTTCTACATCAACTTTGCAAGTAATTATATTGGTTAATTATTATTATCATTAGGTTTATTAAAAGCTAATCTTATTGGGGCTCTAATAACACTCCATACATCAGTTGTATCAAGCCTTTTTGTACATATGTTGCCATAATTATTTTCTAAACATTTTATTGCTTATTTACAAGCAACTTTCTAGCAATATTCTGACTTTGTAAGGCACTTTTGAAAGGAGTCAAAGTAAAGGAATAAAGTACTATAGTACATTGCTGGAAGCATTCTGATTATATGAATGAATTAAAAAATTTAACTTGTAGATAATGTTTTTTTAAAAAAGACTGTCCTTACAAATATATAAAATATATGAATGATTTAAAGATCTACCACGAATAATAAAGTTTTGACTCATCTTTTCATGTCTTTATTGAGTATAATTCAATTCCTTTTTGTAAATTTAGAGCTTTGCGAAACCACCACCCTATCCAATAGTAGAAGTTTTCCGTTACCGTCAAAATTTCCTCTCAACAAAGCTGTACCCTTTTCACTGTTTCTAACCTGCAGTAGAGGACAAAAAGCAAAAGCAAAACCAAAACCTTATTGACAGAACACAGAACGGTCACCTACTACCACCTAGTGGCGATTAAGCAAATAGCATATTGACTTTGGCGCTCCTGAAACCTTAATTTGAAAATTCTATACAATCCTGCAATCAGCTACAAATATGTATGGTTTGTAACTGAAACATGACTTGAAAAGACCCACAAGGTTATTTAAAATCCTTAATAGATTTTTTTCTATATTCTCTTAAAATTTTTTATTTTGGTCATGGTATTTTATTAAAACATGTTTTATTAGCGTATAATTCACAACTTGTTCAATTCAATAGTTTAATAATACTAAGAAGAGTTGTACAACCATCACTGCAATTAATTTTAGATACACTTTCTTTGTTCTTATTTCCTCATTAATAGCTCTCCATTTCCCCCCAAACCACCCCCTCCCCGCCGCCATAATCCAGCTACTGTCTCTATAGATTCACTTATCCTGGATTTCATACAAAAAAACATCAAAATAAACAAACAAAAACCTAACAACAATAACAAAGAAAAACAGAGAAAAACCTGATTGAAAAGAAAGCAGAAATATTAAAATAAAACAAAAGTGAGAATAAATTTTAAATGAGTCAAAAGGAGATAAAATGATGTGTTAAATTTTAACCAAACTGTATCTGTAATCATAAACTCTGCAAATCTGCATGACAGCAAGGTTGTTCACATCCCTGGTCCACGGTCAGAAGTTTCATCAGCCACCAGAGCGTAATCCATGTATACTTCCCGTTCACTTAAAAAAACAAAAAACAAAACCAAAACAACTTAAACAACCTTTAGATGGGTCTAAAAGGAGATCAAATGATAAGACATTTTAGCCTAACTACTTCTGTGAAGCCACAAACGACTTTACAATGCTCTCTGTTCACATCCCTCAAAGTCATGGTACTTTCAATCTGTTCACACGTGTGAGCAAACTGAGCACTGCATGAGGGAGGCTGAAGAGGAATCGATGCTTTGAATTGGTGATGACTATGAGATATACCATGAGCTCCAGAATAATAAGCAAATAATAATAATAATAATAAGCCAATCTCTCTGGGAAGAAGTACAGCCAGAATGCTTCTTGGAGGGGAGAACAGGGCGACTTCACCAGAAAGACATCATGCTTAGTCAAGTAGAAGGGCACTGAAAAGGGAGGACCCTCATTGAGACAGACTGAGGCAATGGCTACAAGTATGGGGTCAAGTTTGGTAGCAATGGTGAGGCTGGAGTGTGCAATGGTTTCTTCTGCTCGACACAGGTTCACCAGGAGTTGGAATGGATTCAACCACATCTAACAGCAGCACGTGACTCAGGAGGGAAAAAAGTTAAATTTGTATTTAATTGGATTGGCTAATTGTACTCATAGCATGATCATGTAATCAGCTGCAACCATTTATAGTTTATGCTAGAAACTTGTAAAGACCACAAATTTATCTCAAGTCATAACTAGATCCTTCCTTCTATTCTTTTAGAATGTGTATAATTTGTTGTTGCTTTATATATAAAAATTTAAAATTTCAGTTTAGCCATGGTGCATTTTTTAAAAACAAGAATTGAATTGGAGGCCCAATATGATTAACTAATAAATTCTGGTTGATACAAGGTTGGCAGGTCCAGGATCCTAGCCTGCTTTCTTCCTCCCACCCCCTGCCTTACTCACTGAAATTAGCTTTATAATGGAAAGACTGGAGGGAATATTTTTTCTCTTTTCAAGGTTGTTTTCTTAAAAAAAAAATCATGTTATTGGGGCCTCCTAAAACTCTTATCACAATCCAAACATACATCCATTGTGTCAAGCACATATGCACATTTGTTGACATTATCATTCTCAAAACATTTTCTTTCTACTTGAGCCCTTTGTATCAGCTCTTCATTTCCCCTCCTCCTTGCCCCCCTCCCTCATGAACCCTTGATAATTTATAAATTATTATTATTTTGTCATTTCTTACATGGTCTGACGTCTCCCTTCACCCACTTTTCTGTTGTCTGTCCCCCTGGGAGGGGGTTATATATCCTTGTGATTAGTTCCTCCTTTCTCCCCCACCTTCCTCTTCCCCTCCTGGTATCATTACTCTCATTATTGGTCCTGGATTCTCTGTGTTTCCAGTTCCTATCTGTACCAGTGTACATGCTCTGGTCTAGCCGGATTTGTAAGGTAGAATTAGGATCATGATAGTCGGGGGTGGGGGGAGGAAGCATTAAACGACTAGAGGAAAGTTGTATGTTTCATCGATACTATACTGCTCTCTAACTGGCTTGTCTCCTCCCTGCGACCCTTCTATAGGGGGATGTCCAGTTGCCTAGAGATGGGCTTTGGGTTCCCACTCTGAACTCCCCCTCATTCACAATGATATGAATTTTTGTTCTTTGATGCCTGATACCTGATCTCATTGACACCTTGTGATCACACAGGCTGGTGTGCTTTTTCCATGTGGGCTTTTTTGCTTCTGAGCTAGATGGACGCTCGTTTATCTTCAAGTCTTTAAGACCCCAGATGCTATATCTTTTGATAGCTGGGAACCATCAGCTTTCTTCACCACATTTGCTTATGAATCTGCTTTGTCTTCAGCAATCATGTTAGGAAGGTGAGCATCATGGAATGCCAGTTTTATAGAGCAAAATGTTCTTGCATTGAGGGATTACTTGAGTGGGGGCCCAATGTCCATCTGCTACCTTAATGCTAAACTTACATAATATATGTACATAGGTCTATTTCTCCATCATCACATACACATATATTTACATGTACACATGCCTGTATTTAGACCTCTATAAATTCCCTTTGCCTCCTAGTTATTTTCTCTATTTCCTTTTACTTCCTTCTTGTCCCATTATCATGTTCAGCCTTCATTTGGGTTTCAGTAATTCCTCTCAGTTACATTGCTCTTGATCAAGCCCTACCAGGCCTCCTACACCCGACTGTAGGGAATTTTACAAAAATACAAAAAAGATTTATCTTTGCGTTTTCAAAAACCAGTGACCTTTTTTTCTTTTTGGTTATAGTTTTATAAAGAACATAAAATCCAAAAATCTGTAATGAAATTTATTTTAAAAATCAATATAAATGTTAAAATATTGACAAAAATGCCTCCTCTAATATTGAAAGATAGTTCTTCCATGACCACTATAGTCCTTCTTAGGTTCCTCTCTATTAGCAGCAGTGGTTCACCATGACTGACACGTAAGGACTGGAGGCAATATTAATTGAAGGATCTTGTCCCAACCTCACCGTTTGACTCCTGCTGGAGGCTTCACATTGTCATCAGTTTTCTTGCAGGCTCAATATCCCAAGACTCACTTAAGTCATGGCAAACAGCATAAGGGCCACATGGTGAAATGCACACAATTCTGAAAATGTTCCTAGAGAGCAGAACATTATTACAGAAAGTTATTCAGAAGTTTTGGCAAGCTGTTATGGAACTGAATAGAAAAATCCAAACCCAAGCACATAATGTGGATTCAAATTCTCCCTATAACTCTTTATATGACTCTGGACAAGCCACTTGACTTTTCTCCCCCCTTTCTCTCAACTATCTTTTGAAACCATTTCTCTACTGTAAAATGGAGATACTGATAGTAGACTTTACAGGGTTCTAGTGCGATTGAGTGAAACAATACAAGTATAGTAACATTTACGTGTTCACTAACTGTTGGGCAGTGTTACAGTTTTAGGATGTGCTCTACTCCTGGCTCTGCTTTTCTCTGCTTCCTTCTCTCTCTTTTTGTCTCTTGTAAGATACAAGGCAATGCAGGGCTGTGGCCCAAGTAGGAGTGTTCCACCCCATCCTAATTCTGCCCCCTTAACATAAAAACCACAACCAACTCCTCATCAGCATAAGCTAATCCTACCTCATCAACACAGAGAAATCAGAATTTATGCACAGCACAAATGGAGCACAACGACATGAGAAAATATCGTGGGGGATGTTTACATATCACGCAGTGAGAATCATGGCCTAGCCAGGTTGACACTTATTTGGGGCCAGAAAAATAAATCCATGACAGTTTTATTATTTTACTATTTCCTCAGTGTGGTGTCTGAGAGAAGTGGCTTACCCTGTGTCTTTGGGATATGCAATCACACTACCCCATAGGTAGACACACAAAACTACACGTTCGGGAGAGGTGGAGCACAGGTGCTGTCCTTGGTTCTGAAACCACCCTTTCAACAGGCAAGGCTGTCTTCCAAACTTCAGACCCTGGTGACTTATGAATTATGAAACGAGGAATGGCCGAGGTGAGGGTAAATGTGCACATGCACACACACCACGCACACGCAACAGGCAAGAGAGACTGGCTAATTCCCTCATGGAAAGAAGGTGAGAGGAATAGATGGCATGTGCTTGATAATATTTTCAAATTTCATTAATTGCTATCATCAAGAAAGGAATAAACTCCCTCCTGCCCTTTGGCAGAGGCTTGTAAGATAGAGGTGTATGTTAAAGGGGCCAGCTTATAGATCTTTCCCTTCAAATTCGCCTTGGTATACTCTCCTCTGCCAGTACTTAACCACCCTGTACCCAGCACTGGGTTGTAAGTCCCTGGGGCTGGGCTGGGGCTGGGCTGGGGCTAGGCTGGGGCTGGGCTGGGGCTGGGCTGGGGCTGGGCTGGGGCTGGGGCTGGGCTGGGGATGGGCTGGTCCATTGTTGCTGCCTATAAAGTGGGCAGCATATCTAGCACACGGACAGCCTTCCGTCTTGCTTCTGCTTTGAAGGTTGGAAACAGTGTGTGGATAGAGAAGTTAGGCTTTATAAATGTCTAGTTCTAAGTCAGTCATCTTTTTCCTTGGAACGTAACTGGGAGTAGTTTGTGAGAAGTCATGGGATGTCAGATTGCCTACTGATGCCTGAGTAAATCTTACCTTTGTCATTAATTGACTGGCCTGAATCCAATTCCCAAATATGACAATGGACCCAGTGTTCGTTTTTTCCACTTCTCCATCTTCATTGCCAGCTTCTCACATGGCACTTTCTCTGACATCAGCCAGCAGACCCAGGTCAGAGCTCACAAGTTAGAACTCCTTTTTATTAATTTTCCCCAGATCAGCTGCAAAGGCAGCATTTCTCTGACACTCCCTAAGCAGAGATAGGTCAGACCTCACCAGTTATAATCACACCATCTTCGGAACTGCCTAACAGGCAGATATCAATTCCCACTGGCAGTCACTATCCCAGTAAGTTCAATAATTCACTGAAATGACAAAAAGAACAGAACAGAAAGAATAGCATCCAGATGTAGTATTTTGAATACAGATGATAAGAAAAGGAATGCATAGGTGTTCATTGGAATGCAGTTTTATGAGTACAGCTGCATTATGATAAAAAAGAGACGTCTGAAGGGACACATATGGTGAGATCTGGGAAGGGGTTCAGTGTAGCGCTGCCTTCCAGATTTCAAAGAGGGATGTGCTACTCTTTTCCAGGTAAGGTTGTCAACCAGGAAGTTCAGCACACCTCAGGCTCTTCTCACCACCCCACATAGCCTTGATAGATATTATCACAGCCTCTTGGGATTAGTCAGCATTCTACATGCTGCTTTTTCACGTTGCTCTGGACATCCTCATTCATTAATTTTTAAGTGGAAGTTAGCTGTCAGGAATCAAGGCCAAAGTCAGATCGCATTTTGCCAGGAGACTCTTCATATCATAGAGGTCAACTGAGACGAGCCAGTTATCCAAGAGAAATCATTCTACTCCCTCTTCTATTAGAGCTCACTGGAAAGCATTCAGCAAATGGCCACTCATTTTCCAGAGATTGTTATGTCCTTGGTATCAAAGCAGTATTAAGAAATTCTCTGCATTAACCATAAGTAGTTGACTGCTATCAATTACCAGGAGTTGAATTTCCTACCATTTCCACTGTGTAACCCCCCAGATAGCATTACTCTGAAACCTTGCGGACAGAGAAAATTATAAAAGCTTCAGGTAATTACATGTAGGATTAAATTAAGAATTTTTCCAAAAGTTAAGAATTTCCCCAAGGAAGACCTAATTAAAAATTTCCCCCCTAATTTTGTTGCACTGTGTTATAGCAAATATTCTTAATTATACCAATACTTTGGAACTTATTTTGTGAAAGATGAGTGTGTTAGTCTGGATAAACTAGGGAAACAATTCCACAGAAACTCATATATGTATAAGAGAGAGTTTTATAAAAGGATATATATACATTAAGAAAGCATCCCAACCCAGTGCTGTCCAAGCCCATAAGTTCAATATCAGCCCATATGTCTGACACAAATCCACAAAGTCCTCCTTAATCTAACAAAACAAATGCAATGACACTGATTGCAAGAGGAAAGCCAAGTCAGTGAACGTGTAAGCATCTCAGCGCTGACAGGGGTCTCCACACGGCTGCTCCAGCACCCAGGGCTGCATCTATTTGAGGTCCCCCACACAATGAGGCACTCAAAATTTCTCTATGAAACCTTGCTTCACACTAACCCTGTGTCACTAGAGGTCTTGTCCCTGCCCTATGGGGCATGACATTTAAATCTGTGATGGTTAAGGTTGTCTGTCCACTTGCTAGGCCACAATTCTCAGTGCTTTAGCAGTTATGATGACAACTGATATAATCTTTTCCATGATGAGATCTGCTATAAGCAGCCCAACAAACTGAAAGGGAGTTTTCTTGGAGGTGTGACCTGCTTCCAAAACATGTGGATGTTCTGACAAGGCTCATTTGCTTGGGGCTGATTCTGGATTCTGCATCCAGCCCATCATTTGACCTCTGGTTCTTTGGACTTGAGGAAGCAGCCTGCCATATTATCTGCCAATCCTTGGAGTCGTTAGCCTCTGCAGTTTGAGAGTTAGAAGCCTGCCAGCTTACCTGCCATCATTGGATTTATTGGTGTCTACTGCCAGAAGCCTTCTATCTGACATGCTGTTCTTAAGTTCATTGGTCCAACAACCATATGAAATAGGAGAAGCCTCCAGCCTGTCACCTGACCTATAGACTTGGAACATACCATCTTGTTCAAACTGCATTTCCTTAGGACAAATCTTCCTCTCTATATGAAGTGGCTTCCCAAAGTTTGCAGATAAATAAAATGAAAAGAGCATGGAATTTCCCCCAAACTTTTTGGAGCCCGTGTACAAGCATATACATTTCACTGGTTTTGTTTCTTTCAAGACCCCAACACGAAGAGAGTCTATTTTACAGTAAATTATTTGTATTTATTCTAAATAAAGTTAGCATTAAAATTAAAACCCAAACCTCTTGTCACTGAGTTGATTCAGACTCAAGCAGCCACATAGAGTGCTTCTGAGACTATAAATAGCTAAGGGTGTAGGCAGATCCTTCCTTCTCCTGTTGAGTGGCTGGTGAGTTAAAACTGCTGAACTAGAGATGAGCAGCCCAATGGCTCACCTACACCATCTGTCAGCCTTGTTGTTAGGGGCCATCGTGTCGGCTCCAACCCATAGCCAATTTATGCACAACAGAATAAAGCAAGTATTGGTCCTGTGTCATCCTCACAATGTTCCTGTGCTTGAGCCCATTGTTGCAGCCATGGAGTCAATCCATCTCCTTGAGGGTCTTCCTCCCTTCCCTGTCGCTGTCCCTCCACTGATATTCTTTGCCAAGGACTGGTCTTTCCTGACAACATGGCCCAAGTATGAAGAGGCGCTCTCACCCTTTTTGCGTCGAAGGAGCATTCTGAACGTATGTCCTCCAAACACAGATTAGTTTGTCCCTTTAGCAGTACACGGTATTTTCTTTCTTTCTTTTTAAGCCATTTTACTGGGGGCTCATACAGCTCTTATAACAATCCATACATCCAACCGTATCAAGCATATTTGTGCATATGCTGCCATCATGATTTTCAAAACATTTTCTTTCTACTTGAGCCCTTGGTGCCAGCTCCTTTTTTCCCCCTACCTCCCCCCACCCTCCCACCATCGTGACCCCTTGATCAATTATAAATTATTATTATTTTCATATCTTACACTGTCAGCTGTCTCCTTCACCCACATTTCTGTTGTTTGTCCCCCTGGAGGGGGTGGTGTTATACATAGATCATTTCAATCAGTTCCCTCTTCTCCCTCTCCTTCCCCCTACTCTCAGGGTATTGCTACTCCCATTACTGTTCCTGAGGGGTTTATCTGTCCTGGAGTCCATGTGTCGAGAGCTCTTATCTGTACCAGTGTACATGCTCCAGTCTGGCCAGATTTGTAAGGGAGAACCGAGGTCATGATAGTGGGGAGGGGGGTAGGGTGGGGGAAGCATTAAAGAACTAGAGGAATGTTATGTGTTTCATCGGTGCTGTACTGCCCCCTGGCTGGCTCATACCTTCCTTGTGACCCTTCTGTGAGGGGTGTCCAATTGTCTACAGATGGACTTTGAATCTCACTCTGACCCTCCTTGTTCATATTTATATGATTTCTCTATTTGTTACTCTGAACTTCATTCAGAGACTTGAGTAGAGGCAATGAGTCCTGAGGCTTGATGGATGCAGATAAGGTGGTGGCTTCAAAGCAGCGGTTCTCAGCCTGTGGGTCGTGACCCCTTTTGGGGGGTGGGTCGAATGACCCATTCACAGGGGTCACCTGCTTCATCACAGTAGCAAAATGATGGTTATGAAGTATCAATGAAAATCATTTTATGGTTGGGGGTCACCAGAACATGAGGAACTGTGTGAAAGGGTGGCAGCATTAGGAAGGTTGAGAGCCCCTGCTGTAAAGAAGATATCAAAGGCTCCATGCAGAGGGCTTTCATGTGCTATCCACAGTGGAGCGCTGTCATATTTTGCAGCTTCGTCCATCTACCTGCTCAGGAAGCTGCTTGGAAACGTCCACGACTGCAGCAGTTCTGCGGAGATGCTAGGAAGCCAAGGGTGGACGTGACTGCTTCGGTTCTTAATGTAGCCCATGGAAGACAATAGCAAGGGCAGAGTGAAGGGGAGGCGCCAGAAGTAGGCAGTTGGAAAGGTCAAGTGAGGTCATTTGTGATGTGCAACCAGGCACAACTACTCTAGGTCACATAATTTCTTGGCTGTGTGATTCTGCATAAATCACTTAATTTCTCCTTTCTCATATCTCCACCTGCAAAAGGGGAAGGCGATGATGATAGTAATATTACCGTAATTGCTGTCTCATAGAACTATGGGGAAGTGAAATGACTGAATGAATATTTCTAGAGTGCCTGCTATTCAGACATCAACATATTACAAATGCTAACTTTTATTATCATTATGACTCTAAATATTATTAAGAGCATTATGGGAGAGAATGGGTGTTTAGACCCAACTGGCCTAATTGAAATTCTTTAACAGATAACTTTGCCCTTAATTTTTTTGTAATATAAGCTCAATAACCATATTATTTTATTTATTCTACTCTAAGTGAAGTAGGTAGGAAGGTATGACTAACCCATTTTTAGAAAAATATCCATTGTATTTGAGTCAATTCTGGCTTCTAGCAGAGAGAGTTAGCACTATCCCATAGCATTTCCAAGGCTCTAAACTGAAACACAAACAAGCAAAAATCGTGAATCGAGTGAAGGTTTACAGAAAAAAACAATCCATTTCTCATTCAATGATTCATATGCATTCTGTTTCACCCCATTCACTGCGATCTTATTATATAACATCATCCATCTTACCTTCTCCCTGTGTTTCCTGTATCTACTCCTTCTTTCCTAACCTTCCTGAACTTGGTCCTGGGGAAAATGCTTCTCCCTTCATCCTAAAGGGTTGATTATTTCAAAGTATAGACGCGTGAGTATTTTTATTATCTCTCTTAAAAGCCTATTTGTTGTCTGGCTGATATTTGAACCACAGTTTCATACCCAAAGAATGGTAAGGATTATATATATATATTTTTGGGGGGTTCCACCAGCCTCTATTGAACCAACATGTCAAAGCTGTAATCTTTATGAATGCAGACTACAACCTCTTTCTTCCTCTGATCGCCTCTGGTGGGCTCGAACCTCCAATCTCTTGGTTCAAAGCTGCACAGTTAGACACTGTGCCACTGGGGATCCCTGTGAGGAAAACGGGGGCTCAAAAAAGAAATAAGACTTGCCTTACTCACAAAGCTTATAAATGATGAAGCTAGATGAATGGTTTCCGAATATGGCATTTCCAGTGCTATTTACAAATGTCCCAAGACAATGGTGTGTGTGTGTGTGTGTGAGAGAGACAGAGAGAGACAGACAGAGAGAGAGAGAGAGAGAGAGAGAGAGAGAGAGAGAGAGAGAGAGAGAGAGAGAGAGAGAGAGAGCCCAGGGAGGTAACTAGGTGAAATGCAGCAGTTATTGGGAAAGAAAGGCTGAAATAAATTTGAGAGTGCTCTTTGTAGCCCTGGAAATGCAGAGACTGGGCACCAAGGAAGAGGAGACAATCATCCAGTCAATTCTTGCTCATCTTTCAAGTCAGCTGCTGCCACATTGCCTCTGAGATGGCTCTTCTGATTCTTTAGACCTTGAGATAGTTTACGTTTATTGGGCCAACATGGCCAATGAACACATGTGGGATTAATTGAAGAGCGGAGAGGTAAATGGCTGGTAAGCCTCACCTTTCTTGTCTCTTGCTTTTTGATCATCAGACCAGTGTGTGGCTGCCTTGCTTGTACTATGCCTCAATTTCCAAACTACACTACCTGTGGGATATCTAACCTGTGGACCGTGTTGCTGTAATTTGAGGCTCCTTCAAGACCTGCTTTTCAACACCATTGGAATTTACATCTCTTGAGCTGGGGACTGTCAGACCCTGTCATCTGCTGACTGTTGGTGACCTGCCTGGCTGTTTGCTGCCTGTTCCCGGATAGCCTGGATTGCTCTACAGAGGACTACGCGGCGGCCCTCAAGACTTGAAGGACTGCCAGTGTCTGACCACTGTCACACCGGAGTGAGTTGCACTGAGCCATTTATACTGCTTTATAATTGCATTAACTGTTTATTTCTTATGTTTTATATATATATATATATCTGTATAAATATATACAGAGTTATTAGCGTTCTGGTTTTGATTCTCTAGAGAACCCTGTCTAACACATTTGGTACCAGGAGTGCTTCTAGAGAAATAAAATAATAAATATGGACTTCTTAAATTGGCTCTCCAGCCTGATTAGTCTTAACAGCATGAATAATGCTACTTCTATGCCCCAAAGTATGGATAAGTCTGCCACTCTTCCTAATCCATGGTGTGAAATAGCAAAGCTAATATCAGTAGCACCACTGATAGAGGAGATGCTGATTAAAGGTGAGGCTCTGAGTGATCATATCTTTGATATTTTCCAGGAGTTTTGTCTTGATGACAAGTATAGGGAAGCTGGTTGGCTGGTCCTTCTTACAATGGAAAGTGTCATTAAGGAGAGCACCTCAAGTGCAGACTAAGATCTGAAAGCTTCCGTCTGTGCCACAAAGGAGAGCCTTCTCTCCTTTAGTAATAGAGCTGACATTGCTGAGAACCAGGTCCAGAGTCTCATTATGTGAGTAACTGAATTACAACGTCGGCTGAATTGCAGCTCCAGAGCAGTGACTGGTACCAAAGTGAGGGCATTGATAGGAAAAACTTGGGACCCTGAAACCTGGGATGGGAACATATGGGCTGATGATCCAGAAGAGGAGGATATTGAGCCCCTAGAAACAATTGACCCACCCCAGTCAATAGATCTGCCTCTCCCAGCTGAAGGTATTAATTCACTATAAATAAAACAACCCACACCTGAGCAGATTAGCCAAACTGCTCAAGCTGAAATGCCACATGGGGCTGCATCTGTAGCATTGCCTGAGGGAGATGCCTTACAAGATATTGCTGAGAGCACCCGGGACACACCCTTACCACCCATTATTTCTTCTAGACCTGTAACTAAAATTAAGGCTCAGAAAGCTCCTAAAGGTGAGGTTGAGATGATTACCCAAGAAGTAGTGTGCTATAATCACAAAGATCTGCTTAAGTTTTCAAATACATACAAGCAGGAATACCCCTGGGAATGGCTACTAAGGGTGTGGGATACTGGTGCACGACATGTAATATTAGACCGGTCTGAGTTTCTGGATATGGGACCCCTAAGCACAGATTCTTCTTTCAATGTCTTTGTGAGAGAGGCTAAGAGAGGACCTAATTCCTTATTTGGTTGATTTGCTGAAGCATGGACTGCCAGATGGCCTAGATTAACCAACTTGAAGTACCTGACCTACCTTGGTACACTGTAGAGGAAGGCATCCAAAAGCTTAGGAAAATTGGTATGTTAGAATGGATCTATCAGGATATTCCCATAGATCCCAAAAGGGGGTGTCCTGAGAACATACCCTTTACCACAACCATAAGGAACAAGTTTGTGAAGTGGGCCCCAGCACCTCTTAAGACTCCTATAATTGCTATTTTATGTGTACCAGGGTTAACATTTGCCCACAGTGGGGCTCCTTGGTCCCTGTGATGTAGAGGGCAGGTGTTAGTACTGAATCAACAGAGACAGAGTGGGTGTGGATATACTAGACAACAAAGTTTCCATGATAATCAAAGCAACCTGTCTCGTGTGGAATTATGGCATTGACTACTTAGCCACGATGTCCCTAGCAGTGAAATAGATGGGAAACCTACTAAATATTTATGTGATCTATAGAGGCAGAGGAGTGCTAGATCAAGTGAACAGAATAGAGAGTCACGATCACTCAATCAATCCCCAGACTTGAGCCACAACCCTTGAATGAGGGGAAGGCCGGGTCCCTTTGAAGGTTTGCTATATCGCCAAAGGTTTGTTTATAGTGTTAGTCTTTCTTCTAGCCTTCCCCAAAGGTACCTGTAGCCTTTCACAAGAGTGACTGTTCATTGGGGAAAAGGAAATACTCAAACTTTTCGGGGATTACTGGACACTGGCTCTGAACTGACACTAATTCCAGGAGACCCAAAGTGTTCCAAAGGCTCACCAGTCAGAGTGGGGGCTTATGGAAGTCAAGTTATCAATGGAGTTTTAGCTCAAGTATGCCTCACTGTGGGTCCAGTGGGCCCCAAGACCCATCCTGTGGTTATTTCCCAGTTTCAGAATGCATCATTGGAATAGACATAGTTAGTAACTGGCAGAACCCCCATATCGGATCCCTAAAATGTGGAATAAGGGCTATCATGGTAGGAAAGACCAAGTGGACACCATTAAAACTGCCATTGCCTAGGAAAATAGTAAACCAAAAGCAGTACAGCTTTTATCTGTATAAATAGATACAGAATTATTAGCATTCTGGGTTTGTTTCCCTAGAGAACCATGTCTAACACAGACCTCCTCCTGATATTCCATCCCTCCTTCATTTCATAGCAGCCTATGCTTTTTCTTGCAGGACTTCTATGTATGATATTGGTCTAGGGCTTGATTGTCAACTCTAAGGTTGTCGTGACTGTGCTCAGCACACAGCCGGGGCTCAGTGGGCATGATTACTGATCCAACGAACCAGAGGGAGGCAGGGCTGTAAGAAAGCAGGTTGTGCAGGCGCTCGCTCCTGAAGCTCGGTGCTCTGTGGTCTCGTAGGCAGGTGCGAGCATCAGCTTGATTGTAGCACAAGCTGCTCTGGAGCCTGGGTATTCAGTTCCAAAAGGAACTGGGATTTTAATGAGTGGGCAGAAGTGGAGAGAAAATGGCAACTATCTCTAGAGCCTTCACAATTCAGGCCCCAAGATAGATAACCATGATCATAAGAAATGCAAGTTAGTCCAATTTCCCTCAAGTTGAGGCCCCAGGAGTCGTTAGAGGAGCTGTGCCCATAGACCGTAGCGCGTAGACAGAGCAACGATTTCATAGAAAGCTTTTGTACACAGCAATCAAACTTAATATTTATTTTTGCTTTTGTATTTTTCCAGCTACCTTAGGCTCCAACCTCCCTACATTTCTTTGAGCTCATAAGTGATCAGAGTCCTTTTTATGATCCCGACTAATTCATTTATTATCTAAGCTTGCACGCCCCACTCCCTTACTGTCTAGCTGGACATCGGCCTTGTATGCTGGAGGACTTGGCTTCATTCCATCTACCTGTCAAGGTGGTTTTAGCTACTCCTGTCCTTTGCGTCTTGATTCTTGATGTGACTGGGTGAGGGCTCCATCTCTGTAGCAGGTCATTTCAGTCAGGAGGCAGAAAAAAGATGACTTCAATAGGGAAAATTTAACATCAAGAATTATTATCATTGATAAATATGTAACAAAGATATATTTTAAAAACTTCCCCCAGGACTAGGGAAGGAGTCCTCATGGGGAAGTGGTTTCGCGCTGGGCTGTTAAGTGCAATCCAAGCAGTTTCAAACAAGCAGCCATTCTTCCAGAGAAGGGATACTCATCTACTTGGGATCAGGACATAGTTAGACATGTAACAATTAGCATGGGCTCCTTTTATTCTTCCTCTTTTTCTCTTTTGGTGTCTATGTACATAAGATAGGCAGGATCATCAATCCCAAGAAGATGGCAAGGGGATCAAAGTACCCAGGAGGGGATGGTGGTGGGGCATGGGAGAGGAGCAAGCAAGGGGAGGGGAGCAATAAGCCAATAACCTCAGCGACGGGGGAGTAACTAGGGATCTAAAAGTGATGGTGAGGAGCAGATAGCATTCCTGGTGGTTGATCACTTGAAATGTATCCGAGAGGAATTACTGAGAGGTGAACGATGGGTATAAATATGATAGTGGGACAGGAGGAAAGAAAAAAGAAACATAGGAAAAAACAAGGAAGTAAAAATTATATATAGGTATAAATATAAATATGCATATATGTAAAGATAGAAATAAATATATGAAGATAGGTGTATTTGTCTATATGTATATATAAATATAAAAACATATATATATATGTAAATACAACAAGGAAGCAGATCCAGGGATCCTCAAACTATGGCCACCTGTGGCCCACCGAGGACATTTATCCGGTCCGCTGGGTGTTTTTGCTCCATTTGTTTTTTTACTTCAAAATAAGATATGTGCAGTGTGCACAGGAATTTGTTTCTAGTTTTTTTTAAAGTCTAGTGAACTGGCGCCCTATTTTAAAAAGTTTGGTCCTCTATTTAATCTTACCTCAGTACAAGAATGATTTGTTCTAATAATGCGGCAATGTATGATACTCACCTTCCCAGCGTGATCACTGAAGAAACAATAGGTGTGTAGGGGTGGAGTCTAAGCTGTCAATCAAGATATAGCCAATGAGGCCTCTGTGTGGGCATAGCCTTCCTTTAAGGATTCTGGGAATTCCTGGAGGTGGGAGGCACTCTTTCGACTCTTTGAGACTCTCTACGGACTCTACTGACAGGCTGATTCCATGTGAGACATCCCTGAGGAGAAGCCACATGGACCTAACCTGATGCTGCCGTGGGTGCTGGAGCAGCCCTGGGGAGACCCTTGCCAATGCTGAGATGTTTACAATGCCACAGATGTTCTTTATAAAATTGATATATGTATATGTATGGATTGTGATAAGAGTTGTATGATCCCCTAATAAAATGCTTAAAAAAAAAGAAAATGAGTAGGGCAAAGAATGTACAGATGTGCTTTATACAACTGATGTATGCATTTGTATGTGTTGGGATAAGAGTTGTATGAGCTCCTAATAAAATGTTTAAAAAAAAAACAATGCCACTGGATCCAAAGACTTTCTAACTCACTGGCACTTGGCATTCTTGCATGTGTTGTGGGAGTCTGAAGAGGACTTTATAGATTGGTATCAAACATATGAACTAATATCAGACTTATGGACTTGGACTGGACTGGGTTGGGATGCTTTCTTATTGTACATTTACCCTTTATATAAGACTCTCTCTTATACACATATGAATGTGTCTATGGATTTGTTTCTCTAGTCTACCCAGAGATAACACAGGGTGCATAAGCAAGTGTGGTGAAGAAAGCTGATGGTGCCAAGCTATTAAAAGATATAGTGTCGTCTGATCAGGGTACACGGGAGCAAATGAAGGGGGGAGGAAGAGAGAGTGGAGCATATCCTGGCCCAGCAATCCTTGAGGATGATATTCCCACTCAGAGCAGCCAATACACAGAGAGGACCATATGGCTGGCCCCACTATGAGACACAATATCTCTCACTGACCCATATCCATACAGGGGACAACACTGTAGACACAATGTGGGAATTCGCCCAATCTGATCACACCACACTGAGGCAAAACACTAAGGGCATGGAACAGAACAGCAAGGGGAACAGAGCAACGACGTCCCCAGGAAATACTAAAAATAGACTTTGGGGCCAGGGCTTGGTGCCTCATCAGACTCGACCAGAAAACACTCCTAAAGGCCAACAAGCAGTCCTTGAACTAACTACAAGCTTTTCTTTTTTGTCATTGGCTTGTTGCTATTGTTGTGGTTGTTTTGTTTTCTTTTGTTGCTTGGTTTTGCTCTGTCTTGTTTTTGTGCATGTAATTATCTCCACAGGTCTGTCTAAATAAGATAGGCTGGATGAAGAATCTGGAGGAGAAAACAACGGAACCGACAGTTCCGGGGGGACATGGGAGAGGGGGAAGTGGGGTGAAAGGAAGTGGTGTTTACAAGCCCAGGGACAAGGAAACAACAAGTGATCCAAATTGGTGGTGAGGAGGGAATAGGAGGCCTGGGTAGGATGTGACCAAGTGTAATGTAACCAAGAGGAATTACTGAAACCCAAATGAAGACTGAGCATGATAATAGAACAAGAGAAAAGTAAAAGGAAATAGCAGAAAGAACTAGGAGGCAAAGGAAATTTATAGAGGTCTAAATAAAGGCGTGTACATATGTAAATATGTTTATATATGAGGACATGGAAATAGATCTATGTGCATATATGTATAGGTTTAGTATTAAGATAGCAGATGGACATTGGGCCTCCACTCAAGTACACCCTCAATGCAAGAACACTTTGTTCTAGTAAACTGGCATTCCATGAATGCTCACCTTCCCGACACAATCGTGAAGACAAAGTGGGTGCATAAGCAAATGTGGTGAAGAAAGCTGATAGTGCCTGGCTATCAAAAGATATATCGCCTGGGGTCTTAAAAGCGTGAAGGTAAACAAGTGGCCATCTAGCTCAGAAGCAACAAAGCCCACATGGAAGAAGCACACCAGCCTGGGTGATCATGAAGTGTCAAAGGTATCATCAGAACGAAAAATATCATTGTGAATGAGGGGGAGTGCAGAGTGGGGAGCCAAGACACATCTATGGGCAACTGGACATCCCCTTACAGAGGGGCTGTGGGGAGGAGACGAGCCAGTAAGGTGCAGTGTAGCAATGATGAAACATACAACTTTCCTCTAGTTCCTAAATGCTTCCCCCCAACCCCCACACTATCATGATCCAAATTCTAGCTAACACATCTGGTTAGACAGGAGGATGTACACTGGTACAGATAGGGACCTGGAACGCAGGGAATTCAGGGTGAATGATCCCTTCAGGACCAGTGGTGAGAGTGGTGATACCGGGAGGATGGAGGGAGGGTGGGGTGGAAAGGAGGAACCGAATACAAGGATCTACATATAACCTCCTCCACGAGATAAGAATTGTATGAGCCCCTAATAAAATGATGAAAAACAAAAAGATAAAGTGTCCGAGGTCTTACATGCTTGATTTTAAACAAGTGGCCATCTAGCAGGGTAGCAACAAAGCCCACATAGATGAAGCACACCAGCCTGTGTGATCAAGAGGTGTCAATGGGAATAGGGAACAAGGGTTCAAAAACAAGCAACCAAATTGATGTGAAGGAGTACAAAGTGGAGACCCAAAGACACCTGTAAGATGATGAGTCAGAGCGCTCTCTGCTCCTCCTCGTGCGACAGACAGCCGCCTCTCCCGTTCCCGTGCAGTCCCAGCCTCATCCCCGAGACACGACGGTGAAGGTCGGAGTGAACGGATTCGGTCGCATCGGGCGCCTGGTCACCAGGGCTGCTTTCAATTCTGGCAAAGTGGAGATTGTTGCCATCAATGACCCCTTCATTGATCTGAACTACATGGTCTACATGTTCCAGTATGATTCCATTCACAGCAAGTTCAAGGGCACCGTCAAGGCTGAGAATGGGAAGCTTGTTGTCAATGGGAAGGCCATCTCCATCTTCCAGGAGCGAGATCCCGCCAATATCAAGTGGGGCGAGGCCGGTGCCGAGTATGTCGTGGAGTCCACGGGTGTCTTCACCACCATGGAGAAGGCCGGGGCTCACTTGAAGGGCGGTGCCAAGAGGGTGATCATCTCTGCCCCTTCTGCCGATGCCCCCATGTTTGTGATGGACGTGAACCACGAGAAGTACGGCAACTCCCTCAAGATTGTCAGCAATGCCTCCTGCACCACCAACTGCTTAGCCCCCCTGGCCAAGGTCATCCATGACAATTTTGGCATCGTGGAAGGACTCATGACCACAGTCCACGCCATCACTGCCACCCAAAAGACCGTGGACGGCCCCTCTGGGAAACTCTGGCGCGATGGCCGTGGGGCTGCCCAGAACATCATCCCTGCATCTACTGGCGCTGCCAAGGCTGTGGTCAAGGTTATCCCGGAGCTGAATGGGAAACTGACTGGCATGGCCTTCCGTGTCCCCACCCCCAATGTGTCCATCGTGGATCTCACCTGCCGTCTGGAGAAAGCTGCCAAGTACGATGACATCAAGAAGGTGGTGAAGCAGGCGTCCGATGGTCCCCTAAAGGGCATCCTGGGCTACACCGGGGACCAGGTGGTCTCCTGTGACTTCAACAGTGACACCCACTCTTCCACCTTTGATGCTGGGGCTGGCATTGCCCTCAACGACCACTTTGCCAAGCTCATTTCCTGGTATGACAATTAATTTGGCTACAGCAACAGGGTGGCGGGCCTCATGGTCCACATGGCCTCCAAGGAGTCAGAGCCCCCTGGACCAGCAGCCCCAGCAACAGCACTGGAGGAAGAGAGGCTCTCAGCTGCTGGGGAGTCTCTGCCCCCAATTCAATCCCTTAACATACTGAGAATGTAACATCGGAACCCCCTGAAGGAAGGGGAGGGGCTTAGAGAGCCCGACCTTGTTATGTACCATCAACAAACTACACTGTACCTAGAAAAAAAATGATGGGTCAGTCCCTCACAGGAGGGTCACACGCAGGTGGTGATATATCCAGGGTTCAGTATAGATAGCACTGTGAAACACATAACTTTCTTTAGATCTTTAGCATTTCCTCCCCCTATTATTTATTTTTAATCATTTTATTGGGAGCTCTTATCACAATCCATGCATACATCTATTTTGTCAAGCACATTTGTACATATGTTGCCATCATCATTTTCAAAACATTTTTTCTATTTGAGCCCTTGATATTAGCTCCTCAATTTTCCTCTCCCCCTTTCTCCCTCCCTCATGAACCCTTGATAATTTATAAATTATTATTTTTTCATGTCTTGCACTGTCTGATGTCTCCCTTTACCTACTTGTCTGTTGTCCATCCCCCTGGGAGGGGGTAATATGTAGGTCATTTTGATCAGTTCCCAATCTCCTCTAGTTCTTTAATGCTTCCTCACCCCCACTATCATAACCCCAATTCTACCTTACAAATCCAGCTAGACCAGAGCATGTACATTGGTACAGAAAAGAACTTGAAACACAGGGAATCCAGGACAGATAAACCCCTCAGGACCAATAATGAGAGTAGTGATACCAGGAAGGTAAGGGTAAGGTGAGGGGAGAAAGGGAAAACCGACCACAATGTTCTCTATATAACCCCCTCCCAGGGGAATGGACAACAGGAAAGTGGGTGAAGGGAGACAGGTCGGTGTAAGATATGAAAATAAAAATTTTATAAATTATCAAGGGTTCATGAGGGAGGAGGGTGGGGGAGGGGCAAAATGAGCAGATATCAAGGGCTCAAGTAGAAAGAAAATGTTTTGAAAATGATGATGGCAGCATATGTACAAATGTGCTTGAGAAAATGGATGCATGTATGGATTGCAATAAGAGCTGTAAGAGGCCTCAATAAAATGATTTGAAATAAATAAGTAAAAATGGAGGTCATCTTGAATAGATGAGACTGCTGATTTCTTTGCTTCAACAATTAACATACCAAAGAGTTTTGTCTATACATAACAGCACCAAAGTGGTTATAATCTTTTCTTGTGATTATGGGATAAACATTCCATTCTTTTTCATATGAGTCATTCATAAAAACACAAAAGCCTCATAAGTATACAATATGTTTTGCTCAAACACTCCTGGGGAGAGAATTAACAAACATTAGAGGTTATTTGGAAGACACCCTTTCTTAATACTTTCATAAGAAAATAACAGGGCAGTCGTATTTTCCTCTCTGTAGGTGCAGCTAAAAGCTCCCTATGGATTCAATAACTCCCCCTTTTTATTAAAAAGATATCAGAGGTAATCATATTTTCTTCTGTCTTATAAAGCACCTAGGAATAAATTATTTGTGCCAAAGTGGGAAAATCATATCGAGGTATCAATTTTTGAAACAGGAGAGCAATATATTTGCAACTTGGTAGAAGATTTAACTTTCAAATGTTTGAAATTGTAATGCAAAATAGACCACAAGGGTCTAAGTGAGGTATTTCTACTGATTGACTAAAGCAATGGTCTTCCAGTCTTATGAGCAAATCAATATTCTTATAGGTGAAAATCCATTTTCTTCACCAGTTAATGTGTTTTCTTTCCCTCTTATGTGAAACGGAATGATTTCAAACTATCTTATTAAATCCGCCATACTTGGGATGTCATTTTGCCAGGTAACTGAGGAATATCTATGTCTTTGATGTGAGGTGTTTGAAAACAAAAACAAAACGGTAGGATAAAATTCTTAGTGACCCCGGATAAATAATATGTTATAAATAATGCATGGAGATAGTTTATTTTCAAATATTACTTGCAAGGTGGAGAATATATCATTGGAGAGTGCAGACGAACCCTGTTATAATTTATCTCATTGTTGGAAAACATTTTACATAATACATATCAGCCTATCCAGTGAGTTCTTTGGAACTCAGCATCAGACTATCGCCCTGCATCTCCAATTTAGATGAAATGGGTGGAAGGGTCTATGAAAATTGAATACATTTGGGAGAAAATTTGGAAATGGATTCAGTTGAATTGTTTCCAAGTTCCTGCTTGCATGATAAACCTCTTTCATGGCTTGCTTTCACGAGTCGATGGGTTCATGAAGCCACCAGCCTGAGTGTATTGTTGTATAGATTCTCTCTAAACAGGTGTGCCGGAAGTAAGCGGTAGTTGTGACTAGGACTCTGTGCTAATCAGCAGTCCCTGGGTGTTGCATCTGTTTCATGGCTGCCTGCTAACGAAAAGGTTGTCAGTTCAAGTCACCAGATCAAACCTGTGCCCTGCCCCCCCCCCACCAATCCCTCATTGCCACCATTGAGTCGATGCTGACTCACAGTGATCCCCACTGTGCTTTTCTGAGACGGCGGTAACTGTTTACAGGAGAAGAAAGTCCAGTCTTCCCCCATGAAGCTGCTGGCCATTTTGAACTGCCGACCACGTGGATCGCAGCCCAATGCATAACCAGTACGTCACTGGAGATCTTATAAGTCACCCAGAAGCCCTTAAAAAGAGGTTTCACAATCTATTTCCAAAAAAAAATTAGCCAATAAAAATACTGGAGCCTACCTAGACGTACTCTTCCATGAGTTGGAGTTAGCTCAATGATAACTTTATTGGTATTATTATAACTATTTTCTTTTCACCAACTTTATTGGCACATAATCCACATAGCATACAATTCAACTGTATTAGCATTATTTTTTATCACCTAATGGATAACTTAAGGAGCCCCGGAGGTGGCTTAGGCTGCTAACCACAAGGTGGAAGGTTCTCAAACACACCAGCTACTCCACAGGAGAAAGCTGGGGCTGTCTGCTTCCATGAAGACTGGCAGCTGTGGAAGTCCTGTAGCGGGATTTATGAAGCAGAATGGTCTTCGTGGCAGCAGGTCTACTATTGTACAACTTAGCCTCCACTAATTCAGGGGACAGCCTGGTGACAAAAGGAGACCTTTCTCTCACAAGATGGCGTTTATTTGGAAGGGCCTGTTCCTCAAAGCTATATTTTCATTCATGATATTTCTTATGAACTTATTTCAATGGTTCTGTCTTGAATTTTATAGGCATGGAAGGGCAGTAAATTATGTGAATATTTAATGATCGTCAAGAGAAGACAACTCAAAAAAAAAGAAAAAGAAAATGATGATGGCAACATATACACAAATGTAACTGATACAATTGATGTATGGATTGCTGTAAGAGCCACAATAAAATGATTTATTAATATTTTAAAAAGAGTTGGAAGAGCCCCCAATAAAATGATTTTTTAAAAAAGAAGGCAGCTCAGTAAGAGTAGAAAAACACATGTTTTGGAGATGATAAAAACACCCATTTTCCAGTGTGCTTTTAGGCTTTAAAACGAGTGCCCATAGAGACATCTAGTGCAGGGCTTGACACAGGGTATGACTCCAAAGTGTCCGTTTCTCTTGCCAACAGAGTAGTGTCCACCCCTCAGAGATATGTTGAGATGGTAGCCCCAGTACCCGTGGATGCTTTGCTCCTGAAAGAAGGCCTTTGGAAATGACAGCATGAGGTTATCGTGAAGGAAAAAACCCAGCCCCAAGCTCACTGCCACCAAGTCATGCTGACGCATACCTAGTCTATCGCGCAGGGTAGGACTGGTTCAGTGACTCTTCAATATTGAAACTCTTTATGAGAGTAGAAAGCCCTGTCTTTTTCTGTGGAGGGAGTCGTGGTTTGGAACTGCTGACCTTACAGGTTGCAGCCCCATGCATAACCACTAGGTGACCACGGTTCCTCTATGCTGGATAAGTGGGCACCGACTCAATATGGGTGGTATCTTTGTAAAAGAGACAGACGCCCACAGAAGGAAGACAGCCCTTTGAAAATGGAGTGAGAGGCTGCGTTATGCTGCGACTCTAAGCCATGGCAAGCTGATGCTACCAGAAAGGAGAGCCAAGAAAGGATCTCCTCCGGGGCCACCGGAGGGGGTGGGGGGCATCGTCATGCTAACAACCCGAATGCTTCCAGAACTTGAGACAATACCTTCCTGACATACAGTAGATTCTTGAGAAACGAATGATAACATTTGAATTGGAACCCTGCTCTCTGTTCCAAGGAAGCTTCAGTATAATGGGGACATGC